>NW_022476102.1:0-115063 GCF_009193645.1 Aspergillus pseudonomiae
AAAAAAAAAAAAAAAAAAAACCAAATTTCTTTTTCCTTTTGGTTCCTGTTTGGGTGCTAATCGCGCTTGGTTTAGGTATATCACTACAATGAGTGAAAGGCCTGTCATGTTTTCCCATTTAGATTGTGTTTTGTTTTATGTATTGATCGCTTGCATCCGCGCGCTGTGCGCAGGTTCGGTTTTGCCCTGGTCGTGGGGTCTTGTTTTGCATTTCCTTCTGTCTTACGATGCTTCCTAAACTTGATGGTCGGATGGGCGTTGGTTTGTCTTGTATCATGTAGTTCTACGTAGAGTGGGATGGAAGTCCGTCTGGTCTGAGTCTATGTCTTGCCAGGAACGGAGCTGGCGCTATTGAGATATTATTCTAGGTCCCATTACATACATACACGCAAAATGGTTTTCATCTAGATGACTTTTGGTAGATGGTGTAGTAGGTAGTCTCGTCTTTGACGGTAGGAGAGTGAGTGAGAGTGACGGTGTCGGTTTTGGAGGTTATTTTGGGAGGCATGTACGCTTAATCCCAAGAGATCCTGTTATTCTTGTTAGCAAAGCCCAACCGCATATAATAGTGTTGACGAGAGACACATACGCAAGCATAATCCCCGCCCCAAGCGCGACAGCCAAAAACTGCACAATCGTCTTCTTAATCTCGAGCTTCCTATCCTTGCCCGTCTCCAACAACTCAGGGATAACAGACACAGTTCCCACATACAGGAACGTCCCCGCCGTAAATGGCAAAAGCATATCTCCCCACTGCAAACTCGTGCCCCAAAGACCACTCACCACTCCCTCAGCAGCATCAGCAGCGGCACCATGACTACCCCCGAGCTCCTGCACTGCGATACCGATAAAGGTACCCAGGAAGGCACCGATGGCGGTAACGAACTGCGCGCCCATGGCCTTCTTCTTCGAGAACCCGGACTGCACGAGGAGAGCGAAGTCACCGACCTCGTGGGGAATTTCATGGAAGAAGACGGCGACGGTGGTCGTTGCGCCGATGGTGGGGGAAGCGTAGAAGGACGAGGACATGGCCAGGCCGTCGGTGATGTTGTGGGTAAAGTCGGCGATCAGGTTGAGGTAGCCGCCCAGTTTGACGCTGGGGTTGATTTCCTTTTCGGGCTCGGCGTTTGCGACGGCTTGCTCCTTGGTGGACTTGCGCTGTTTGAGGTCACCGGAGGATTTGCTGTCGGTTGAGGTGCCAGTTGTTACCGCTGTGGCGGGTTCGTGGGAGTGACTGTGGCCGTGGGAATGGTCGTGGCCTTCGCCGCCAGTTGCGATGCGGAGGGTCTTGTCCATTGCGACGAAGGTGAAGAAGCCGACCATGATGCCGAGTCCAAGGAGGAGGTTCCTGTTCGGCTCGACCATGACGAAGCGGACGTGCTCGGGGCTGTCTTCGCCGAGGAAGATCTCAGGTAGAAGGTGGAATAGTGTGTCGCCCATCAGCCCGCCCACAGCGAAAGCTACCATCACGGACAAGGATGAGGGGTCGATGTTCGGGGGGCATAGTGCTAGCAGGAAGTCTGATACTGGTCAATTGCTGTATCACGTCGCGGGGTAAAATATAGAGACGTACTGGGGGGTCCGGAGATATACGCAGTGGCCAGAATTGCATTCACAGCTGGACTACCCGGGAAAAGGACGGCGAAGATCTTCGAGGTCAAGCTGGCGGTTTGGGGGCTGGTGGCACGCTTGTGCTCGTTGAGAGATTCCACGAGAGGGCAGTTCTATGTATTTATTAGTATATTGTAGGACATCTCCGTATACGACAGCAATTGAGTCGTGGATATCGGTATAGACTCTCCAGGGGTAAAGAGACAGCTTCATATTTACCTGCAATTCATCCTCTATTTGGCTTACAGATAGCTCTCCAACGGGAATGACATCTTTAGCCACCGCCAGGACACTGAAAAGGACCAATCCTGCAGCCAGTGCAAAGGCAAGCCGACGCGGCGGAGAGAAAAGCCGAGCCATTGCTGCGAGAATGATTCTGTGCGCTCAGGAGAGCAGTGACACTCGGATCGGAAGTAAGTGAGTGACAGGTCGCATGGGCCCGATCGTCGGACCCTTAAAACTGATGGACTGATTTCTTCTTATCGGCAATCCCACGACAAACACGCCAAGGCTGGCAATGCAAACACCCACTGACCTTTTCGGAGAAATCGATAAGATTATTTTTCAGATTTCTTCAGCGCATCTCCCTTTTCGACATCGAATCCGTTAATACTCATAATCATACAACATGGGAAACCCAAGACAGAAGAGAAAGCTTAAGTCTTCCCTGCCGAAGCAGAAGCCCAAGAGGACCGGTATCCTCAAGAACGGCAACAAGAAAATTAATGTGCTGGGAAATGCGATCATCGCCGAGAATTGGTAAATTTCAAAGTACCGCAAGTGACATGCGCAATGCTAATGTAGGTACCTCTAGGGACCGGAGCCTGACTCTTACACAAAACTACCGTCGTCTTGGTCTCACCCATCGTCTGAATGCCCCCACCGGTGGTTCTGAAAAGCGTGTGACGAAAACTGGCGTCGAGACCGTCCCGGAGGACTCTCTTCACATCAAGAGCAGCGCCCATGCCGCCACGAAGAAAATTACGCTGGGAGAAATTAAGGTCGAGCGCGATCCCGAGACCGGAAAGATTGTCCGCGTTATTCAACCTGATGAGCACGAAGTGATTGAAGTCGCTGGACGTAAGGTCCGCAAGTCGAACCCGCTTAATGACCCGTTGAACGATTCGACCGACGACGAGATGGAGGATGCTGAGTCGCAGAAGAAGAGCTCCGCAAGTGCGATTGTTCAACAGCTCGAACGCCAAGCAGATAAGGAGAGCAGTCGCGTCAAGGCGAAGAAACCCCGACACATGAGCGAGAGAGAAGTAGAGTGGATTACAAGGTTGATTGAACGCCACGGAGACAACATCTCAGCCATGGTCCGTGACAGGAAATTGAACCCGATGCAGCAGACCGAGGGTGATATAAAACGGAGGATTCGCAAATTTAAGGAGAGCCAGCAGTGAAGAAATCCGTTTGTTGCATTGTGTCGCGGCGAGTTTGGCGTTAGACGGTTGATTTTGGATAAAAGTATGTTTATGCTGGGTTATATTCGACCATATTGAGGTGGTCTGCTGGCTATCCTGGTGGTCTCAAGTCGTGTCATACCATAGAATCGTCATTTATGTGCTGTCTGGCATCAATATCCAATGATAATCTGAACATATGCGTTTGATGAATTTCAATATACAGTGCAATATGCAGAACACTAAAGCCGCTTCTACTCTAATGCTGAACCGGATCTAAGCTAGACGAAGGGGGTCAAATGGAGGCCAATATTTCCACAAGATAGCGTATACATGCCCTATATACACACCAGTAGCATACACTGTACACCACCTAACCAAAAGCACAACACACAACTACGCATATCACAACAAACCAAAGCCTCACTCCCACCTTCCTGCTACTATACCATCTCATACTCCACCCTTAACCTCCATCTCAACATCCTCACAACAACATACTCTTAACCAACTACAAAATGACCACTATACTCCTCCTCATCTACCTCTTCACAATAACCACCTTTCTCCACCCAGGATGGGCCCAGACCAACCAGTACGCCCCCTCCTCCCACTCTCCCCTTCAAAGAAACCCCCCAAATCACATCTTAACAGCATACACCAGGCGAACACCTAATAACCTCTGTTCAACCCCCGGCACCCACTACTGCACGCACAGCTCCCTCCACAGCCCAGAAATACTCTCCTGCGTGACACGCACCCGAGCCGAGCTCCGCTCTTGCAATATCGAGTACGTCCCTTCACAGTCTACACCAAGGCGACTTACAAATAGGATGTTACTAAATAACTACACAGATTGGCGCGTATCATACCCAAGGGATACGAGGAGTGGGCTTTATGTACCTCTTCCACCTCTTGCACTCGTATTATCGGGTACGGTATAATGCTAATGGGGAAGTAGGCTATGAATCGTCGCCCGCGGCTGGGGATGCTGTTTGTGCGTTTAATGGGACGGGGTATACGCGGAAAGGAGCCACTGTTGCGGTTCCGGAGACGGGGATTTGTGAAGATGAGATTGATGAGAGTGGTTCCATTGATGCGGTGGATTTTGTTTCTTTGGGGGAGGAGGTGAGTTCGAGTTTGAGGTATGGATTAGGGTCTGGATCAATTCATGCGATGGTATCCTCTGCGGATGCAGGTTGGAGCTCTTTCCGGCCAGTTACTACGCCTGGGATTGCTGGTGTGGGGGAGTCGGTACAAAGCAAAAGGAAACAAAGGTTTTGTTCTGATCGTGGTAGGTCGAGGGCTGTGGATCCTGGGGATTGGAATAGGGTTGTTACGGTGCTTGGCTCGGGGTCAGGTTGGAGGTCCTTGGGTGATGGGGTCGGCGGGTCTCAGGAGACTACTAGAGTCGGTGGAGGGGTGGCTACTTCTGGGTTGGGGCTGGATTCTACTAGTGCTCTTGCGAGTGCGTATGTTTCAACTTCGACTGGGAGCTTACCGCTTTGGAATGGCACTTCGGCGATTGGGCTTCCTGTTGTGACTGGATCTGTCAGTGGGTTTGGGGCTTTGTGGCTGAACGGGGTCTGGTATGTGTATGTTGTGGTTGTGCTCTGGGCTTTGGGATGGGCTTGGTAGATGATCCTACATGGTGTCTCGTTCAGCGGGTTGGGGATTGTTTGGAGAGGTGGAAGTGGAATATTGGGTACTCTGTGAGGTACAGTTCTGCGGGATAAAGTAAATGGGTTCTATTCATTTAGTCCATAGTCTTGTGTCTAGTAACATGTTCACATATCCCTTACGTATCCCTGTTGGGATACTCGTCCCTGGTCCAGCACAACATAGTAATCCGCGTCCTTGATGGCTTCCAATCTGTGCGCAATAGTGATGACAGTCGACTCTTTCATTTCCTCTCTAAGGACTTGCTGGATCTCCAGCGAGCTCTCGTGGTCGATGGACGCTGTTGCCTCGTCGAGTATAACAATCGAGCTCCGACGCAAGACTGCCCGCGACAGGCCGATTAGTTGTCGTTCGCCCTGGCTAAGGTTTCGACCGCCGGCTTCAACATGTGTCTCTAAGTTCCAGCCGTGTCTGCTGCAGATGCGTTTGAGGACGTCGGCACACTCCACATCTGTGTACTCGCCAGTTGGATCGAGGTTGCGACGGATGCTTCCCGGGAAAAGAACGGGGTCTTGCGCAACAAATGTTACCCGGGTCCGGAGTGCTTGGGTGCTCACCTGCGCAATATCATGGTCGTCAATTAGGATGCGGCCGCCATCTGGGCGAATCACATTAAGCAGTGACACTGCCAGGGTAGACTTCCCGCTTCCTGTTCTGCCGATGACGGCTGTCGTGGACCCGCCGGGGATGCGGAGGGAGATATTGTTCAGCGATGGATCTAGATGGGGAGCATATCGTATGGTAACATCCTCGAAGACAATATCGGAGCCGAATTTCGGCCAAGATGCCGGTGGTTCAATGGTCCCTGGAGCTTCTTGCTCGATGTGTAGAAGCTCGTCTACTCTCTCAACCGAGACGAAATCCATCTGCAGCTGGCCATACTGCTTGCACAATGCGTGCGTAGAGTCCACAAAGTTATTCGCTGCTATCAAAACGAACGCCGCCAGGCCAGGAGTGACATTCGTGTATAATGCAATAGCAGTCAGGCAGAACGTTGAAAGCGCAGATAAGCTTTCGAAACGATACATCAGCCAGCTCTGTAGCGACCAGTAGAAGTGGTCCATGCCCTGAAACTTATCCACAACTGCGATGACTCTATCTTGGAAGCGCGATTCTGCATGGAACGCACGGACAGTAGTTAGACCGTGCAACAGTTCTCCAAAGTTAGAGATTAGTGGACTCAGAGACACCATCTCCAGCCGTCGCAAGCTTTGTGACGTTGGGAGGAACCGCAGGAAAGTAAAGATAAAGGCGGCAGTCAGGACAAATGAAAAGGCAAGAAACGTCGGTGTAACTGAGGCAATGACCAGAAGTGAAGAAACCCACACAATGGCCTGGAAGAATATTCGCTGGAATTGTTCACTGATATTGCCGTCAACCACACCGATGTCGGATGTCAACCGGTTCATCAAACGCCCAATAGGAGTGACATCAAAGAAACGGAATGTGGCATGGCTGACACGCAGCATGACTTGCTGGAACATTGTTTTCCCCGCACAGTAAACTATGACAATCATCATGAGCTGTGAGACTAGAATTGTTAGTGATTGGAAAACTGTGATGGCAAAGAATGCCACAAGCCACGGTCGGACATCTTCAACTGGTGCCGGAAATTTGTCAAATGGGTTCCCTGGCTTCCAGTTGAGCGCCTGCGGGAGGACTAGTGGTTCTCCCAGTCCTCCTATGGAAGCCTTCTTGTAAGATGGTGAGAAGCCGAATGATACAACCGGTTGGCCGTGATTGTAAGCCTCGCCCCATTCCTTGAGGAACCAGGATTGACCAACAGCGGCGAGACGATACATGGTTATGAAGACCGCAAGGACCAGCCACCACTTGTACTTTCCAGCTCTTATATAGTTCCAGTAGACCTTGGCCTTCACTCCCCATTCGGCCCGGTGTTCCTCTTCAATAAACTTGTCTGGCACTGCAGCCTTATCATCTAGGTCTGCTGTTTCACCTGGAGTCTCATCATCCGTAGATTGGGACGAAGAGGATTCTTCTGTATCATCGATGCTAAGGGTTGAGGAAATGGATTGCCTATCCTCTATGGTAGCTCTGCCATCATGAAGGTGAACAATTTGGTCTGCGATATGACGTACCAAAGTGGTGCGGTGAGTAACAAGGACAACTGTGCGATCTTGCATCAACGGGCCAGAGAAGCATCTGCGAACTATGGTTTCTGCCGTGTTATGATCCAGGGCGGATAAAGGGTCGTCAAGATATAATATTGTCGCAGAACTGTAAACTGCCCGTGCAAGAGCCACACGTGCCTTCTGCCCACCCGAGAGGCCAATACCATTCTCACCCACAAATGAAAGGTCGCCATGCTTGAAATTGGCTAGATCTGGAAGTAATGCGCAGGCCTCGAGAACTTGTTTGTAGCGACGTTCATCATACGCGGAGGAGAACAGAATATTGTCACGGATACTCATGCTCTGCAACCATGGAGTTTGAGAGCAATATCCGACCATCTCACTGGGGGTCTCGGAAACACCACTCAGTCTATCAAGTTCACCGAGTAAGGCTTGAAGCAGTGCTGACTTCCCAGCCCCTACTTTACCACAGATGACTGTCAACCCCCGAGAAACCTTCAAGTTGATATCAGAGAGCACAGGTGATGTTCTACCAGGCCATGCAAAGTAACAAGAATCCAACACGAGTGGAGCTTCAGCGCTCGTTCCTATTGCTGCCTGTTTCTGCTTGTCAGGTTCAGCCATAAAGTCCTCTATACGTTCCATGGCGATAGAGGCATTGATAAGCACTGTTATTAGACCGGGGATTTCTCTGAGTCGAAGCTCCAGCATCGTGAAGAGCTGCAATGCTGGAAATATAATGTCAATACGTAGGGGGTTCCCAGCCAGCAATGTATAAGCATACAAGGCCACGACCGGGAAAAGGCCGCTGGCGAAGGTGTTGACAAAGCGGATTAAAACATTGAAAAGACTAGTCACGATGCGAAGGTTCAGTTCAGATTGCCTGGCATCCATAACCTGACTGAGCCAATGGTTTTGCCAGCCATACCAGCGAAGATGGCGAAGGGCCTCCACGAACTGAGACGATATCTGGAGTCTAGTATCTGTTGCTAATCTGCGCACTCTTTCCCATCGAAGGAGCATACGTGTTATGAAAGCGTTTAAGATCTGAGCTATCAGGATAGCGGAGATCCCGAGAAAGCAGGAGGGCCCAAGCAATTTCCAGACGAGGACCGTGGCAATGACAAGACCGAGGGGTTTGTCGACCAAAGTGTCGACTTCCCAGAACCGTTGGGCCACCTCGTAGACATCTCCACGTAACAAATTGAATATCTTTCCCATGGAAGCCGCGGTCTTCCCTTTTTCTTTACTAGTGGCCCGTCGCAGCGGAAATAGTCCGCAGAGCTTCCTCTGTTTAGTATTGGGCGCCACTTCACCGTTACTGTCCTCACTTTGCTGGCGCTCGTTTTCGCTCCCTCTTTCTGCAATTTGTTGATCGAAGATATTCTTCCTCGATAATGCCTTCTCATATACCATCATGATCATTTCACCTCTGCTCCGTTCGTAACAGCGTCTACCGTACCAAAGGTTCAATACCTGAGACTGTGCTGCAACCAAACGAAGCACTACTGACAGCAACGCGTATGTCAAGGCAACACGTTTTGGTGCGTTAGGGTCGCTCATTGCCTTGAGGAGCTGTTGCAGAAGCACGGGCGTTGAAAAGTCTGTAAGGCTGATTAACACCAGCCAAGATCACGGAGGAATGAGACACGAACCACAAAGCATCTGCACCGTAGAGATTCCGGTAATGATCAGGACATCGATGCCATTTGCTTGAAGGAGCCTAGATATGACAGATCCACGGAGCTGGCGGAACCGTTCATGCAGTCTACGATGCTGAAACTCGAAACCTAAGAACCAAACATCATCCTCATTTAACTGTCTGTTCTTGCCGGCTGCCATCAGCGGGGCCATCCAAGACACAGTAAGAAATTGCCAAAGTCGTAAGTTGTCCTCGGGGCTGCGAAATTTGCTCGATGGCGGTTGGCCCACGACGCCAATATCAACGCGGGGAAGTGAGGGTCCGCGAAATGGCATACAGAGGATAGTTGCGCAGGCAGCAGCGGCAGCACTAGCGGCAATGTAATGAGTATAAACCCTCGATACTGCATAAGCGTCACGATTTAATATGAATGCCGTTTCTACGGCCAGCTCTGCAGCAAAGAAAGACAGCATCGATACTGGACAGGACCTTGGGCGTTCTATGGCGATCAAAACAATTGCAACTGCCTAGATCGTCGCTTCCACTTAGTGTACGTTACGCCAAACCATAGCCGTGACTTACCCAAGATACTAGGAGAATAATATTGGTCGGCGTGGGCGCGTATGGCACAATTTTCGTGAGCTCAGCTGCGAATCCAACTGTTGAGAACGCAAGAAGGGCAATCACCCATCCCGTTCTTTGTCTTGGCCTCTCTGATGGCAGCTCAGGACATGGTGGCTGTTCAGCAACGAAAGGCCGCATCCATTTTGGACAGCGGACCAAGGAAGAACGATTGAGCGCATGGCTCAATCCAATGACTAAGACTATGATGCCCGGAATGAGAGAGACATATCGCATGGCACATGCTGACAACCGGGCATTGGCCGAGTCCTGCGAGCGAGTTAGCAAAGACGAACATTGCACCATCGATGCAAAATACGTACCCAAACGGAATGGCAAGAATAAAGAGCATCATTTTCTTTATTCAGAAGCATCTGGATGGCTTTAGTTGATCCTTCAGATTGTCGTCCATCCGAGATATGAATTGAGTTCCAACCACTGAACGACATGCTTCCCCCGCCTTCGGACGGATGCGGTAAGTAAGTGCCTGGGCGCGGACCGGGGTATTTCCGTATGCCTGAGGCTATACTAGTCCCCTCACCGCCTAGAACATTTAGTATAGAATGTCTTTTGTGTTCGAGTCTAACCACGTGTATGATTGAAGTAGTAGGTACACTGCTGGTTGAACTGATGCATGCTGTTACACGGTGTCCGTGAGCTAGAGTCAACACTTGTGCTACTTGTAACATGATATCACTAACTATATACAGCATTCTTCCTCACATTATATACTGCCTGGTACTTTATGCTTCTAACCCTTTCGGTTAATCGTACGAGGCAAAATTGTGGGCATTGAACGAGGCGTGAGAGCTATGACAAACCACGCATTAATCCTCTCCTATTTTCTCACACCATCCCGGTAAGCAACAAGCTCTTCACGCAGTCGAGACAAGGCCTCCAGCACAGTTGCTTCGCGGATACGCTCACGAGTTCCAGGGAAGTTGAAGGGACCCCAAGCTCGGGTACCAGTAGGTGAGGCAATGCCGATGTATACCGTGCCAACAGGCTTTCCATCCTGAGACGCAGGACCAGCAACTCCCGTTGTCCCAATTCCCCATGCTGTTGGGGTGTTGTCACAAGTTGTGATTTTGCGAGCGCCTTCGGCCATCTGGGTTGCGACATTGGGGTCAATTACACCCATAGTAGCGATCAGGTCTGATTCCACGCCTAGGAGCTGCTGCTTGAGAGGCGTTGCGTAGGACACAACCCCTCCCCGGAAGACTGCGCTTGAGCCTGGCACAGAGGTGAGTGCGGCCATCACACCACCTGCAGTTAGTGATTCTGCGACTCCAAGTGTCTGGTCAGCCTGGCCAAGCATCTGGATAACATCGGTAGCTATATCAAGGAGCGTTTCGGTGCTTCGCTGTGTGTAGACTGGAATGGAAGCCATTGTGGGATAGATGGTAACAGGTCTGGGATAATAATTTAAATTCGGGGATAAGTATGAAGATAATATTATCATGGAGGGGGGCTATACCTTAATATACGGCGACAAGCACTTAGGACATTTAACAGATACTAGATTGATAGTTAGAAACAACATTCTAGAGTCGCTTTGAACACGTATGTAGATAACAAAATATAGAAGGACACAGTCCCCTATTCGTACATATCCGAAGGCTGCACCCATTGCTGTACAGAATAAGAGCCTCAACCAGCCAAGGCCTACTCTCATTGGAGCCAGCGAAACAAGCTTTTTAATAGTTAAACGTGTGTTAAGTATTTTGACAGGCCAATACAAGGCTACCAAATTGTCTCGGTGGCCGAAGGATTGCGGGATTACGAGGCTGTGCTGCCTAAAACCTTGCTATTGCGAAAACTGTATTGATTCCCCAGCGCACCAAAGCAAACAGATGTGCTTTGTTTCGCTCAATTTTATTTCTTGTATTTTTCTCATGTAGCAGCATCCATTCTGAATAATAGTGCACAGTCATCGCAAAGGAGAAGTCTGATATGGAGACTGCTGACACCTCATCGTGTGTTCAGAGTACTGATCAAGCTCAGTCCCTGCGCAAATGATGGAATAAGCTTTAACTGCAAAAGCCCCACCAGAATCTATTCGGGGTCCTCGTGGCCTAAGAGGTACATGGATTCACCTGGCTTTGGTACTGTAATTCTTGCCTCGAGCAGGTTGAGTATCACAGAGGGCCGTGACTGTTTCCCAATCTTTTATCAGTGCTTGCTTTGAAAACCGAGTCTTTACTGGCTAGGTTGAATCAAGAATTCAACACATCACATAATTGCATTAGCGTTGGAGTACATATAGACTAGAAGAGAATTCATCCGTGTACAATTCTGTGCCTAGGGATTGCTCTTCCTTGAGTCCGTCCTTTGCTTCTCGTGTCAATAATCATGACCCACTTCATGAAATTAGGATTCAGAAGAGAGCCCCAGGAAGCTAGCATGGTTCTCGACCATAGTTGCTCTGATCGCATCCACATATTGCCATGTCCGTGCGGCTAGAAACCTGATGCTGATCGCTGTGGGAAGGAAGATAACACGGTGTCCAACCTCGATGGCAAACTTTTGATAGAACCCTGAATTTGCCCCAAACATAGAGGTATCGAAATACTGAACCGCTCTCCCGATCTCATAGCCCAAACTCAATAAAAGACGTGATGTCAATAGGAAGGAATATGAGTCCCGGGCCGATAGCCATGCACTGTCCGTTGTTGTGCTGGGGTGCTATGGAATCGAGTATGTTGGGAGAGGTTCCAAGGCTGAATGAAATTTTGCCTCCGCAAATTGCTGTCAAAAATCAGAAATTAAATCTATCAGTCATAAGCTACGCCGCATCTGACGTAAATACAGATTCCAAAAGACTAAAAGTTTAGAAAAGAAAATATGGTGCCCAAGAACTGTCGAAATTATATGGGAAGTCAGGAACGCAAGATCAGTGTAGGGGTGTATGGTTCCTCATATTCTGTTAATGGGCAGAATCCTGCATCACTGGTAGCCATTTTAAGAGAAATAGTCTAGAGCTGTGGAAGTTGTGAGATGGGCTCAAGACACGAAGAGTATACCAGCAACGAATTCCAACTGACCTTTCAGTTATTATTAACAAGCTAACCTCGACGGCGAACTTGTGGCAGAAGCCAAAGTTCGCCTCAGGCATATAGAATAGGGCACTCGACTCGTACGGCAGATTGAATATGTTGGGCATCACGATGGCAGTGCAGAACTCCTTCTTCAGGCTGAGCTTATTGGATGGTTGGAACCAATCTTAATGACCGTCGCATCCCGAGGAACGAACTGCTCTACGCTCCATGCTCGGAGGGCGGCAACTTGAATTTCACCAGTGTCATTATAACGGAGCATGTTACCTTGATAAAGGCAACAAGCTGAGGTTTGGCAGACACACTGACTGCGTGATTTCCAGCTCCCCCTGGTACTCCAGGAAAGAGGCACATGTGAAGATAATCCTAGTCTTGTCGTGCTTTCCGAACAATATTTGGGCGTGATGGTCCATAATGCCATTGCCTTCGCGTTTGGTATTCTCCCTCGCCATGAACATTCCCCATTGAGTCAGTGCCTTCCCCTGTTGATTTCGGTACGGGCCTATATTCCAAGTGGCATTATTCGGGAAATCAAACACCTGGCGTTGGAGCCTATGCGCTTCTTCATTGTTACGCTTGTTCTGTGCATCCTCCGAAGTATAGTCTATCCATCTGGCATTCAATAGGAATGCTATATCTTTTCGACTCTCTGGATTTGCGGTCAGGTTTAGCGCGACGGTGCGAGCGGGGAACAGGAGTTTCCCGTCTTCGTTTGTGAGAAACGGTGCGGCATAGTCAAGGCCAATTCAAATACCTCCATTGGTCACAAAGTGCACAACGAGGTGGGTATCTTGCAGCTCATCTCGTGATTAATCGCCTTTCCCGAACCGTTCCCTAAACGACATATCGGCAACCTCAGCAGGCGGCTACAGAAACAGGCCAGTAAAAGAGCCCATGGCGTTCTCCCCATATGGGAAGACGAGACTAAACGGGGGAGAATGTGGGAAGATAATGGTAAGCTAGGAGTGTCTGTAGGACGTGAGATAGTTTTAGTGAAAAGAAACAGGTGATTGAGGTGAAGACACTAGGCCATATCTGGGAGGGCAAGGGTGGATCCAGATTCAATGAGAGGCTAAGGTAGAGAGCTAAGTGAAGAGAAACACAAGTGATCTACAAGGCAAATTCACTATAAATCATCAGGGGGCTTTGCCCAGAAAGTAAAATCTTCTCTGCGTGAGTGAGTACAGCTTTCACTTGTGTTTGTTAGGAGTAATACTCCCTAATCGTATACCAATGCTCCCTGGCATAAGGTACAATGAACACAGCATTCGGGGGGCAAATTGTATCAGTTGGGGTATGTGGCGTATTCTTATTCACTATGAGCCAAGTGAATTCTAATCTATAAACTTGTTCCCGGTAACACCTCGAGACTGTAGAAACTTAGTTATTTTTTCTATTTATATTTTCGGCCAGGTCGGATTAGGGTACTGATAAATAATTTTTCGTGACTAACAGAAACATGCCCAACACAACACCGCTTTACCCGAATATGAAATCGTCCAATATCTTTACTGAAGATATATCATTTCACCACCTTTCTGTCATCGACACCAGCGGATTATGGGACCAGGGGAACTTGATCCCACAATAGCTGTAGACAGAGAGAGTCCTCTTTTCTGAAGCGTGGAGTAGTGCGCCATTCTCAAATCATCATTCCTCTACTTTTCATCATTTTCCACTTGCACCGACTTGGTTGTCGCCTTTTCCTCCCATATCTTGCATCTCCCACCTCAGCTGCTTTATCTCCCATCTCACGTCTTTCATCCAATCTCCATAAGCATCTAGTACGCAAGTCTTTTGCCTTCTCCTTATTGTTGTTCATCGCATGAAGTACACATCCTAGATATTGTCGGATTCTGTCTTCACGCCTCAGCAACCAGTTTTAATTGTAAGTCATGCATTCTGGGGTGTTGGTGCAGAAATGCCTCCTCAACCAGTTAGGAAAGAATCGTCCTCTAACCTCCTCTTCAACAGACACAACGGACTCAAAATGAGCTCTGAATAGAACATTGAAGACTCCCCGGCGTCCCCTCAGCACGTTACACCCGCGTCAGCTATCAATAATGAGTCCTTAGAGCTCAACTTGGCACCGTTCGAGAAGGTCTATGGTCGTCTGGACTTGCTGTTCGATCAGTTTTTGTACCAGACATATGTGAGTTGGCATTCTTTCATCAAAGACAAAGACACACTAATAAATGTCAGGTTCCACTGCCTTTACAATCCAACCAGAAGAAGGCCAAACAAAAGGAAGATTCCCAAAAGCAGATTCCGGTTTGTACCAGATATCCGAACTTACAAGAGCAAAGCCATAAGCGAATCATGATCTCATCTGATCTCACTTCCCAATGTCATGTGATTCCAAGGACCAAAACTTCACACCAACTCCTCTATCGTTCCTTCCACCTTTGCATACCGCAACTATTGATCATCATGCCTCCTTCTTCCGAGTCCGCTTTGTTTCGCTCCTTGACAGCTCCTTCAAACATGTCGTCGGTCACTTCAACGTCCCAGGCTTCGGTATCTGAGGCACGTATACTCGTACAGGGTCTCACTAGACAAGGCACACCCGAGGATGAAGTCCAACAAAAGTTAGACAAGACCATCAGAACGATCAAGACCTATCTCTCAAGCCGCCATCGGGAATCCCATTTTGACCTTCCACTCGATCACGAACTGATACACTCCAGACAGATCACGCAGCTTCTTGACAACGCTGGAGCGAGATACTACTTCGAGGAAGATTATCTGTTTATTTATGCAATGACTTCTTGTATCCATGAAGCCTTGGGGACATTTGGGAGTTGGTCCTTCCAGAGACTGCAGAACGAGATCCTTACGCCGGAAGAAGCCAGAGGTCTCCGGCTTGGAACTCCCTCACTGTATCTTGATGGTAAAATCAAAGAAAAAGGCACCAAGTATCAGGCATTAAGGAAGTCCCCTGACCTATCATTTCTTTTCTCTGACTTACGGACATACCGTCGCTATCGTACTGTTATCTTTGAATCGGCATTCAGTGAAACATATGACGATCTTATACTTGATATGAAGCAATGGCTGCTCCATGGTCGTGGCCAAGTTCAGCTTGTTATCCTGGCAGATTTCAATGAGGATAAGAAACAGCTGCGGAACCACCAGAAGACTAACGCATTCAGAACCCGTGCTGCTAAGATTCTGAAAGACTTCGGGAACCCGCTTGGACAAAGTAAACATTCCGCTATTCTGTCACTGGCGGCACGTAACGATGTTCACCAAGACCGAGCAACAGAGATCCCCAGCACCCCGGCTAAGGAACTTGATTATGATATTGTTGATGTTGTAAAGGTCGAGGATTGGATTGGTCCAATTACCGCCGATTTGGAATTTTGGGTGCTAAAGGACTCTAAACCTTACAGAAGAGGCCGTGCTGTGAGCACTTCACCTATAATATTCTCCTTTGGTTGCAGACACAGCTAACTTTGATGACCCTTTACTAGCGAGTGTTCCCTGAGCTCACCGGAGGTTTACCTCCTATCTACGCTGGCGATGTAATCCCTTTACGCTGCCATGATAGCTTTCCAAACTTCGATGCGTCACGAAAGTTCTACCTGGACCTCGAAGAGTTTCGATGTCATTTGGTTGAAGGAATTCGAGATGATGCTGTTGATCGCGCATATCAATTTGCATGCCCAAACAGTCGGGATGAAAAAGATGGGGATTATCAGGAATAGCTGCGAGTATGAATCACACCGATTCACTCCACATTCTTAGACTATCGCTTCACCTCAAGAGTCAATGATGGGCAGCTGGGATGGAGACGATAGGCTGAGTATGGCTCTCACTAATCACCCGAGTAATGTGTTGTGAGCTTTCTAGCAGTTGCATCCGTCGTTATGAAATACGCGATATGCGAGAGCGTTGAGATTGGCGTCGACAAGGGAAGTGGATTGATGCCAATCCGACCTCAGGATTAGACTTTTGATTTGATTGTTTTTCGACTAAGGCCACTAGTGGGAACGAAAAAAATAAGAATAAAGATGACAATAACCATAAAAGAGACC
The DNA here is from genome assembly GCF_009193645.1 of Aspergillus pseudonomiae. Lineage (NCBI taxonomy): Eukaryota > Fungi > Ascomycota > Eurotiomycetes > Eurotiales > Aspergillaceae > Aspergillus > Aspergillus pseudonomiae. The sequence continues at coordinate 16,147 of NW_022476102.1, forward strand.
CCGGGGTTTAATCTCCTTTGATGACATGTCTTGTTCACAGCTAGTTTCTACTTCGATCCATAAAAACGAGGTAAACTATTGTAACAATTGTCTGCAGCAGAGATTGCACCATTTAGTACGTGAACATTGATGTGACGGCTAGATAGTTAGTGCTCCTCCCAATGGACTGAAATAGAGACAAACATATGCAGTTGAGGGGAGTTGGTCAAGAGCGCAGGGCTGCTGTCTCTGACACATGATCACATCGGTATACGTAAGAAATTTTAGTAAGACTCTTTTCAATGCTGTGAACGCGCAGCGGACCTAAAACGCTACAATTTGTATCCTTGGGTTCCGCACTCGTGCTTTATGTACGAAAAGGACATTCCACCGCGTGCTACCACAAACATATCTGCCAGGCCTTGGTTTACTGTGTCTACCCATTAGTCAAGAAGAAAGTATTAGAAACTCCGTTCAACCATCCCTCGGTAATATTATGATATACGTTCCAAAACCGAAGGACCCCTGACCACTATCCAACTAGCCGCTCACGTCCAAGCAATGACTCACGCCCAAAAGGAACCCTACAATGGATTCACAATGTTCAAGGACATAGGCGCGGTATTAGTGCTTAAAGAAAATTCAGATAATAAACAATATTGCCAAAAAACGAGTGTCTGCGCTATAATGACAGTGACTTCCGTGAAGCAGTTCCCTCAGCAGATTTCGTTCACCCTCTAGATAGGGGCATATTCACTATCCACTACCCTTTCACTATTCACGGCATCCTCGTTCTTCATTCTGTCCCACGATTGCGCAAATTCTAGGCGCTTCATTCATCGTTCGGATGGTTACTCTCGTTCACGGAAAACCGCAGCTAGAACATCGGCAGCCAATATCCCTGACTTTGGAACAGGGAGTGTCGCAGTACAGGGCATGTCCACAGTTATACTTGACGCACATCTTGGCAGAGGGTTCTATGGCGGTTTCGGGAAGATGGAAGGTCTTCTGGGCTTGTTTGTCAGGTAACCTGGTAAAGTGGTGTATCTTCTTAGCGATTGGGCCTATAAGAAGCGGTGTGACTTGATGAGATATAGGTGGAGGATATACCTGATTATGTGCCTGATGGAGACTTCAAAAGCGCAAGCGTGTCAGAAAGACGGGAAAGAAGGGTGACTATCTGGAACTGGACAAGATTTGGTCTGTTAAAGTCCAAGGAGAGAAGTAGTGTATCTAGGAACTGGTGAGGAGCAGTCTTATATATGATAAGAAGTGATGGTCTACTAACTGAATCGATATACAAGAAGGAAAAGAGTGTGTCGTCTGATACAACCTGCTGACGGAGTAGAAGGAGGCAGACAACCCAAACTGCCAGCATACTTCCAATACCATCGCTCAAACCAATTTTTATTGATAATATCCTCCGCATGACCAATCCACATTATGCATGGTGTCCGAATCAGCATCCTTATACCTGCTTACCTTGCTCGCGTGAGTAAGGTTAATAGCTGAGCGGAATCCTTCGATCCTGTAGGATTGCGGGATGCATCCGGGCCGCCGAAGGGGCGAGCCTCTTTGGATTCTAGATTCAGAAAATTAGAATGAATGAAAATACTGATCATCACAGCTGAGAGCCTCTGAATAAGGAATTAATACCACCCCGGCCTATATCCCAGTCTGTTCGCGACAAGTTATCTATCCATCACATGTGACTGCGGATTAGAATTACAGTGCTGTATACTGAATATTCCAGCCAGTCTGATGTCCTGGATAAGCATCCGATACATTCATACTTTCGGGCTAAAGTAAAATAGGTTATTCAAAAGAAAGTAAGTAAGCAGAGATATGGTCTTAACAAGACATAGAACTCCAACTGAGCTGAACAATGTGTACATCCTCCTCTTTCTGTGGTCCATACGCGCCCGAAATCAGCTCCGATCCAGCCGCACCGGTTAACATGTTGACGATGCGTCCACCCTTTTTGGGCATGTTGCATAGATATAGGAACCCAGGACATATCACATGATGTGGGGCACTGTGCCTGAGTCCCAGTCTATATCTCGCCAATCTTAAATTAGATTTGTCAGAGGCAACCTTTAGTACGGTGCACACCGGTATACGTAAGGTGTATCTGACGTGTTCGCTTACGGACTCCTTCCAGCTTGGAAATCACACCCCCAATAAGAGGTTGCAGTTTTCCTTCCTTCTCCCAGTTATATCTCACAAATGGCAACCTACGCCCGGATGTCAGGGAGATGGAACGGTTGGAATTAGACGCGAGGCTGAATTATGGATCAGTTGATTGGATTGTTCGGACCAGGCCCGAGCTAAAAAAGCATGTCAGTGGTGGATGCCAGGAACCTCTTATGATGAAGCTACCTGGAGAAATTGGATAGATTTGAGCAAGTAGAGGATGGATACCTTTCCTACTCTTGTTGGCCAAACTAAAAAATCTCTTTGCCTGGGCAGTTGAACCCAATTGGCCTTGGTCGTGTGCTGATGAAGATGGCTACGGTGGGACGGCTCAAGATCCATGCAACCTAAATCTATTTCCAATTTTATTGCTTCATATCGACAAAAAGGCGATTTGCACTGAAGGACACCTGATACGACTTTCACAAAGTCAACTATGAACAGACATTCATGCTGGGGTTATTTTCTGCTTGGCAGTTCATACAATTTGCTAAACATGTGGCCTGGCTCGTGAATGTTCCTTGATATATCTCTTCCCTACTCAGTCTTTTTGAGGATTACATTCTGTGACTTGCTTTTGTTGTTTTCCTTTTTCTTTTAAAGCTTTCGACATCTTCATATAAGAAAGGTCTCTCCATGGCTAACGTATTTTGAAATAGAACAATAGAATCTTACAGGAATAGTTAACTTCGGATAGAAAATAAAAGGTACCGTATCTTGACACTCTTTTCTAGAGCACTTACCCTTTATTCTTATTACGACAACTTTCTTCCCCTCCCATGCGCCGCCTCTCCAACATACCCAAAGAGGGGCTGCTGACTGCATATAAATTAACAGAATAGGACGCCTAACAATATAAGTATAGTCGCTCGAAGTGCAGATGAATATATGACGAACATTCATTTCCCCGTCACCATGCTACCGATCGCAACCAGTCCCTCCTTGGTAAAGAGAAACCCGTTCTCCTGCCAAAGGGGCAGTACACAACGTGCTAAGCCGGTGGTATTGTATCTTCAAATCTATCGTCGAACATTACGACAACCACCTGGCAACACCGATCCTTCTCGCAATTTGTTGAAGTAACCTAGTAATGAAGCCGACCAGGGTCCATCATGCTGCATTCTTATGGTTTTCCCAAGCTTCTTACAGTGTTCACTCGTTATAACCTACCTGGGACAAAAGGTAATCTTAAACCTATAAATAGTTGCGAATAGGTAAGGTATTCGTATTTAACACTAAACAAGACCCGCTTTGCCGTTGGGGGCCAAAGCCATGAGCCCCACAGCTGTAACAAGATTAGAGTTTTGAATGTGCGGCCCCACTCATCCCCACAATTCAACCCAAGGTTAAGCTTAATTTGTGGATATAGCGCTTGGATTGCTTGGCACGCAGCGTTTTAGAGTCCTGTTCCCTAGAACACTTTGAGCAATGGTTGGATTTAACGTGACCAAAGGCATGTTTCATTGACGATGCAAACGTATTCACTCAGTCTAAACCTTTGTCGACCGTTCCAGGTATAAAAGGTTCAGAGGCGTGGCCTGTTGTATGGTAAAAACCTGTTAATGAAAATACGAAGCTGTTTTTTATCACGACTTCACTTGACCGATTCAAACTGTCATTGGCATTTCCACGTAATTCCCAACGCTTCTTTACTGTACACACTAAGCATCATTTTCCAAGATGTATACCATAGTATCGAGCGCCATCAGAAACCACCACCCAGAGAGTATGGAGAAGCTTGTTATACCCCGTAATAGTGGTTCTTCACTTCAACAATTGTACATTATAATGCTAATACACACGAATATACTCATACTAATCACTAGTATCAAATATCCTGTCCGTAAAATAAAATACAAAAGCACCGTGGGGTATTGGGCCTGTCATACCATGTTTACCACCCATAATCCGACGTCAGCCTCCCAACTCCGCAGGGGCCATAGACCCTTGACCAGGACGAACCTTTGTCGCTGGAAGTTCTGCAATTGGGACAGGCGGCCAAACTGGTTGATACATGGGGGGCTGTCTTGGGTCCGGAGCAGGGAGTTCAGCCGGCAGTTCAGCCGGAGCTCGGCGCTTTCGGTGCTTAAAGAAATATAACGCGACTAGTAATGCTATCACACCGATTGCACCAACTCCTACCCCTACACCAATGCCTACTTTGGCGCCTATTGTGAGATCACCGTGTGTCGATGAGGTGGTGATACTGGTGGTTGTCTCGGAGGAGGCGCTGCGGGTGCCAGAGGTCGTTGTTGACGTGGCTGTGGGTGTCAAAGTGGGAGTCGGGGTCGCGAATCTGATGTTCCATCCAACCACGGCAATTGCGCCAACCGTTGAGCTTTTGGACACCGTGGTAGTCTCTGTTTTCCAGGCAGTTTTGTCGCTATAAGGGGTTGATGCGTAAGTAAGGGTCATACCGGAGGAGACGTCGGATAGGCAGTCTCCATTGACTTTACCTGGCGTTCTATTTGCCAGATAATATCCTCTGATGTGACGAGTATCAGATGACAGTGTCCATCTAGAAAATCAAGCGATGCATCAACTCACGAAGGACAGCACATGGCTAGCGTACTAGAACCATTTTTGACAGAAGACGCAACGGTTGAGAAGTTCTCGGGGCATGTGAGAGGGCCAATGCTGACTGCTGTATGCTCGGAACCTCCACCACCTAACGCTCCTTGCTCCCACCAGGTTGTTACTGCTGAGGGTGCACATCTCACATTTGTATCGATATCTAGTCCGTAGCCAGGGTCCCAGGCTACTAGACTTGGTCCATTCAAGCGAAAGTAACTTGCACATCCTGAAGGGGGGAGCCACACTGTGGTGAGAGGAATAAATGATGTGACTGTGCCATCGCTCGTCTCAGCTGGATACAACGTCACCGACATTGGGCCACACAGATGGCTTCTCCCAGTACACTGTCGTGGAATCTCCGTTAAGTGGACGTGCGAAGAGAAATCCCTTTCTGTTATTGATGATTTATGACTCACCTGTAAAGACAAAATTAGCTCAAGAAGTCATATTCCGAATAGGATATAGTATATAACATCAACGCGGAAGGGAGTATCAGGAAGCAAAGGGGGGTGGGGACTAACGGGTTAGAAAATAAACAAACCTTCGTCTCAACGCCGGGCGCCTAATAAGCTCTTTTGGCGAGTCGGAGATCCCTCGAGGGAGCCTAGTTTCCTAAGACCGGTGTAGAGCTAATGTAGTGCAGGCGCTAGACTCCTCTTGGTGCTGCATCTACTAATAGCTCAGGTGCGACAACATACTCCAATGATCGACAAAAGCCCAAAACCAGGGAAAAACCCTTGTCACGGCACAACAACACTAGGGCTAAGTGCCAATCACATCCAAGCATATTGGACACACGATAAAATCATAGAGTGGGACAAGTCCCTCGGCGTTAATTCCGTCGGTTGTTCTCTTTGTTTCCTACTCCACAGGCCCCTATTTGACTGCCCCAAGCCCGAATCCCTTCCATCAGATATCCTGTCAGAAATAATGTCATCAAAGGTTGTTCGGCGGAAGCAAAAGCGTGCACAGTCACAGAAACCCAGAGCTTCTCGATGGTGTCCTTTGCTTGGCTTAAGTTGGCCTGGTAAATATGTATTTACCAGCTTACTAGCCCTAATAATAGGAAGACACGTTCAAACCAGAGGCTGGGGAACGTCTTTGGACTTTCTTCGACCCATCGACAAAGACAGCTATTGGTCTAGTCACCGGGAGAAGGTCAAAGACTCTTTCGTGATTAGTTGGGATGCTTACGCTAAGTATGCCTGGGGTAGGTTTTCTCCTGATATATGCTTCGTCGTGTTGTCTCAACAGTATCTGGAAAGGTCAATGGACCACCTTGCGCGAATAAATATCACTGATACCTCGAACAGGGCAGGATCGCTTTCATCCCATCTCCAAAACTGGTTCACAAATGAGCCCCAGCGGTCTAGGGTGGATCATCGTCGACAGCCTAGATACATTGATGATTATGAACCTGACCGCGCAGCTTTCCGACGCCCGGAAGTGGCTTAACCGTGACTTGACTTATAATCAAGATCAGGATGTGAACACTTTTGAGATGACCATCCGCATGCTTGGAGGGCTCCTGTCTGCTCATTACTTGTCTAATTTGCTTCCGGACATTTCCTCCCGCCGGGACTATATATATCTGTCCAGAGCTGTCGATCTAGCGGATCGGCTGCTTGGTGCATATGACTCCCCATCAGGGATCCCATATGCCAGCGTTAATATTGGGACCGGAAAAGGCCTTCCCTCTCATGCAGATGGTGGCGCTTCATCTACGGCTGAAGTCACCACACTCCAACTGGAGATGAAGTATCTAGCCCACCTCACCGATAAAGAGGTTTACTGGCGTAAGGCCGAAAACGTCATGAAGGTTATAGATGATCATCGCATGCAGGATGGCCTTCACCCAATCTTTGTGCACCCAGATACTGGACACTTCAGGTACAAAGAAATTCGTCTTGGAAGTCGCGGGGATTCATACTATGGTAGACTCCCATGGCAACCCTTTAATTGGAAGAGGAAGGGGCTGATGTGAATACAGAATACTTAATCAAACAATACTTACAGACTTCCGGACAGGAACCAGTTTACCGTGAGATGTGGGACGAAGCATTGGCCGGGATACAAAAGCATTTAGTGACCTGTACAAAGCATTCAAAGCTTCAGTTTATTGCTGAGCTGCCACATGGTATAGGTGGACCATTATCCCCTAAAATGGATCATCTTGTTTGCTTCTTACCGGGCTCCATCGTGATCGGCGCGACTGAAGGACTGACTGAGAAGGAGGCGCGAAATCTGCCCGGCTGGAACTCTCAGAAAGAGCAACAGATGCAACTGGCACGGGAGCTTATGAAAACATGCTGGGCGATGTATGCAGTCACGGCCTCTGGTCTAGCTCCGGAGATTACCTGGTTTGAGGTCGACGAGGCCGATATGGGGCCATCATCTCGTTCACCTCCCATGGCTAGAAGTAACAACGACAAGTCCTCCTGGGAGCAAGACTTGAATATCAAACCTCTGGATGCACATAATCTGCAGCGACCAGAAACGGTTGAAAGTCTTTTCTTGATGTATCGTGTGACCAACGATCCCATCTACCGAAAGTGGGGATGGGAGATCTTCAAGGCGTTCAAGGAACACATGGTAGTGAAAGATGGCGAAGGATACACATCATTGCAGGATGTCACCAAGGTCCCCACACCACAACGTGATAATATGGAAAGCTTTTGGCTGGTAAAATGCACAATCTCTCGCCATAACCCGCGGAGTTCGGAGTTGGGTAGTACTAACTCATTGTAGACCGAGACCTTGAAGTATTTATACCTTCTTTTCTCTCCAAGGGAATTTCTCCCGCTCACTGAAGTGGTTTTCAACACCGAAGCCCACGTGTTACCCCGGTTTAATCAGACCAAATTCCAGACAGGCTGGAGCCGCCGGGAACTTTGATGTCTTGGAGCAAACCTTGGTGACCACTGATGTGAATGATATCGAAATATAAGGAATAGTATGGTATCCTGTGTTTCGATATTCTTTTTCTGTGTTTTCCTTTCCTCGTTTCATCTCATTTTGGAATATTTTGCTATGGCCTGTTCACCATGAGTTACTAAGTTAGTCTGTTGGTTGCAATGGTCACACAATGTACACAGCATGATTGGCACGGATATGCCTTGAAAGGAGAATTTGTGGATAGAAAGAATCTAGCTATCAGTAAGCCTTGGCACCTTGATATCCGGATTCTCAAAAACGGCCTTCCAGTGGGCCCGGACGGTGTCACAAAGTCCACTTTTAGAATTCCAAGTCTCAAAGGCGGACTCCATTGTGCACGCTACAGACATAGTCTCCTCCCAGAATATACGCTCAGCATCAAACCCGAGCCGTCTCATAGCCTCTGGTGGATAAGTCCACAACCTCGTTGGACTTCCATCAAACCCCTGCAGCTTCGGCCCCAGAAGCTCCTTCCCTGGGTTGAATTCTGGAGCACCAGCATGAATAAAGTAGACACGAGGCGGCTTCGCCACGGACGGATCCCGGACTCGCCATTTCCCTTGGCTTGTCAGATCATAGTCCTGGATCGGATCTGCTTGGACGTATCCTGCATTGATCGCGGCCTGGGGATTTCCGGGCTTCAGATTTCCGAGATCAACCACGGTTTCACCGACGGCGTAAAAGCTCTGGTTTAGGGCAGTCGCCGCGTGGAGGAAGGTGTCTTTGTCGCCTGCGCCCGGTGCACCTTGCCCGAGTAGCGAGTAATAGTAGTTAGGTCCGTAGTAATTATAGTACGCAGCAAGGAGCAAGCTGCGGGTATGAGTTGACTTGGAGACAAGAATTACCCCGGCTTTGGTAGCTTGTCGTGTTGTCGAAGGGGGTTCGGGCTGACGCGAAATGTTGAAATATACCTGGCCAAGTGACTAGGCCGGTGGATGGGAAAGGTTCAGACTGGAGGAGTGCCATGGGGTCATGCAGAGGAACGCAGTCGGCATCCAGCCATAGGAACTTCTCAAAAGAAGAGAAAAGCATGGCGAACGACTTGATCTGAAACCCTTCTATGGGCTGGATGCTCTTGGTCTCATTCCCATCTGCCAGTATCTCAGAGAGCACCAAGCACTTTGCCCCCAGCTGGGGTAAAACCACCTCGCAAATATGCCCTTCATACTCTGTCCGATCCTTCATGAAGAGTTCCACTGGCAACGTCGATCCCGTCCGGCGCAGCAACGATAGAGACACCACGAAAGTAGGCAAATATGTGCCTCCGGCCGATGACACTATTCCTACTGTTCCCGGAACGAAAGCATCACCGATGTCAAAATTCTGGATGGCCTGAACAACGCCATCGTGGGCTGATTGCATGGGCTGTAGTATTTCATCCACGTTGGTAAGGAGATTTTGGCGAGGGGTCTCGTGTATTGCGTCAAATCGTGGGAGACCTGGGCTGCCGTTCTGGATCGGTTTGGGACAATCGGGCACATACTTTTTCAGTAAAGGATGCAGATGCTGCCATAAGCGAGACCGTCTCTCTTGTAGTGGACGTACTAGATTTGGAGGCTCCTTATGCCAGAAATAATGTGCACTAAGGAGGCAGAAAGCGGCCAGGAAGCGGCCAGGAAGGCCGCAACGATGGTTCTGCGACGGGACAACATTCTGTCGAAGAAGCTGAGGCATGGACAGAACCCAGGAAAGATGCGACCAGAGAGAAGAAAATCATAAGGAGGCTGGAGTGACAGGGAACCCCGTCTTGTATCACACGCTAAACACGTCTTGTTGTTGACCGGTGCAAGCGCAGACGCCTGTAGCTGATCACCCCGGTCTCCACTCTTGTTTCTGATAGGGTTCAGTCCCACCCTAGGAAGCAACGATGCTCTCCCGAAAGCTTCGGCCTGTCCGCTATAATTCAATTAATTCGCTCTCGATGTAACCCCCAATTGCTGCTCAGCTGGCGGATCTCCTATGCCAGACCTATCAGCAGTCAGACAGAATTCCCTAGGCAATAAAATATGTATATGTATTTGACCATTGAGACTTTCTAAAGAACTAATAAATTGAGGTAATAAATACATATATATATGTTATAGCTGTGTAGAAATATACCTCCGTCCTGAACCCGCACAGGCTTTAGCTGATATGCCGCAGTTCCCTGAAGTCCCCTGGTAGACTCTGGTGGCTACATGTTCCAGCCTAGGACCTAGGTACACGTTCCGGAAATGAAGAGTGACCTGTAGCAGTGGTGCAGTCAAGAACATGATGGTAGGATGTAGAAGGATTTACTGACATAGTTCATCTCAGTAAACCAGCAATGGATAAGGACATATTGTTTTTGTATGTTAAATATTTGATATTATGTGACAAAGTAACATGCAGGGTGGAGTCATTCAGCGTCTAGGTGCAGCATTTCCAGGGTAGTAGACCAGAGCCTTGTCGCACCATTCTCGTCATAGGCCCATGGAGCATAGCCCGGTGCAAAATCTCCTTTACTTGGATCGTGCGGCTCAGCAATCTGGCAATTGTCTAGATACTTGCCTCCCTGGCCTTCTAGCTCTCTTGCCACGGATGCCCACACAGTCGTAGCTACTCCTCGCTCAGGGCTCTTCCAGTACCTCGACAATACATCATTGTCAGCCCAGTCAGCCTTCTGTTGATCTGTGACATGGCGGAGCAGTTCTGTTTGAATCCCACCGGGGTGCAGGCTAAAGGCATGCAGCCCTTGGGGCCCGTATTGCCTCTCAATCTCGTTGGCGGCCCACACTAACGCGGTCTTGCTCTGGCCGTAGGCCTTCCAAGGCCCATACTCCCCGCTAAGACTAATATTGTCGAAGTGGACAGGAGAGATTCGGTGGGCGCTGGAGGCAACAATAATGACGCGAGAGGCAAGTCAGGCGCGGAGGAAGCCAGCAAGAGAGGTCTCAGCTTGTAAAAGAGTAGGAAGTGTGCGAGGTAGTTACTTCCAAACTGTGTTTCAAACCCATCCACTGTTCGGCTCTCTGGACATGCCATAACACCTGCATCTTCGATGAGCACATTCAATGTTGGGCTTTTCGACGTGAATTCCTCAACACAGTGCTGAACAGAGGCAAGGGATGTGAGGTCAAGGTGCAGGACATGGACACGGGGACTGTCAATGATGTCACTCAAGGCTTCGTTGACTTTGTTGATATCCCGTGCAGTCAGATAAAGAGTGGCACCCGTCTTTTAGAGCGCTCGGACGGTGGGAATACCAATGCCCGATGAGCAACCTGTGATGAGGATAACCTTTCCGGCGAACGCATTTTCAACGCCTTCGTTCTTGACAATCTGCAGCGCCGTTGGACGGGCATCTCCAGGCCCCTGTGGGTGTTCGTGTACGGCAGAATATCGTGAAGCCATTGTCATGGGGTGTTGAGTGCAAGCCTTGGTAACAAAAGCCCTGCACATTTAGAACTTTGGGGGCAGAGAGATCCATGAGATTGGTGCCTTTTTAATTCTTCTGGTAAAACCTAGAAAGCACAGTCATGATGTCAGTGCTTTTGAGGATTTCTCATCTGCATTCGACCAATGTTTGGCAATGCCTAACGCTTCGGCCGACGAGCCTGTACGGCTCCGAAACGTACCGCCAATGGCTGAACCGAAGAGAGAGGAGTTTAAAGACACCTAATCTAAGTAACTAGATAGTTATTCGTCCGCTTTATGTCAGCCGGACTAGTAATTGCGCCTGTTGTCCCTGGTTCGGCATTTGGTAAGGGAAAGCAGAATCACTTAACCTTAAACAGCTCTGGCACCCAAGTTCGATCTTGATCAAGGCCCTAAATCATCTGAGGTACAACGAAAACTCATCGCGTACAGCTATGTAAAAGAATAGTCTTTCTTACTTTGAGACGTCATGCTGTAATTTAATGTTGCCTCTTTTGACGTTTGTCAGGGGTTTGAAGAAGGCACTGTGGCTTGCTGTACGTCACCAGCACATACCAGATGAACCTCATATATAATGATACGCAGTGACCGCGAACCGGTAGACTATATCTCAGAAAACCCGACTAAAGTTTGAGACGGGTCAGCTATTCCAGCTCACTCGATTTTACAACTCCCGCTATTTCTGGGGACTGTCGCGTATGAAACTGAAAGGGCCTTCATAGCAACACGAACACAAGCCTCATCCCCGATAGTAATTGTGGGCATTTACTCTTATAATCTTGACCACACCCTTGCAGACATGGAAGTGTCTGCCAATAATAATACGAACATGCTGTCTTCACAGCCTCGTCAAGCCCGGCGTGCCCCAATAGCTTGCGCACGTTGCCATGCCCGCAAGGTCCGATGCGATGTAGCGTTTCAGGGCTCGCCATGCACGAACTGCCGTCTCGACCAGTGCGAATGTCATGAAAGAGGCCATAAAGAATCGAATAGACTATGGTACTTTCTTCTACCCCTGACACTTCATATCAACTACGGTATACTGTGAGAATGTCATGGCTGACGTGATACAAACCCGCACATATAGTCTTGCATCCCCACTTCTTATCATTGGTAGGTCTTCACATTGGTGAGCTTTGGGACTTAAAGTCCGTATCTAAGTATTGTCACCGGAATGGCCGCTTTACCTTCATGCTAACCTCCATGCCGTTGAACTTTTCTGGAGCTTGTGGATCTCCTCCCAATGCAATGGCTTTGTTACCAAGGTCCCATTGAATAGTGCAAAACATGTATAATAAGTGTTGTATGGAACCTTTGGCTTTGAACCATGGAGTGATGGCTACCTTGTCCTATTCATGCACCCAAGCAAGCTAGATCCATGTACAGCCTCAGATCACCGTAGTGACCATGATACATATAACATGCATTCTTAGAAATCCTTATAATTGGTTCATACGGTTCATTCGCAATATTAGACCATATCTCCAAGTTCAAGACCTCTAACGAGCGCCTAACAGCTATACTATATGGTTTCAATCGTCGTTCAACCAGGTGACTAGGCAGTTAGTATATGAAGTGTTAACTATCAAGGGCGCTAACTGTCGCTGGTTGTTGAATGGGGGCTCCCGATCGTTGGGGCAAAGTCGACCGTTAGATCGGCCGATGCTTTTTACTGTTGCAGATATGCCGTCACACAGCAGACCTTGACAGGTGTTCCAAATACATAGCCCTAAAGACTCCCAAGATTACTTCCATGGCTAGACATTCTCATTCCCCGTACTTCTGTGCTAAGCTTACCATGACGTGGCTAAATTAGTTGCAGTTCCAGCATTACGCCCTGGTTAAAGTATATTAAGATATTACCCATGGTACTTTCAGCGACAGCTACATATGGCACCTATATCACTATCATATGCGCTCAGTCATTATCTATATCACTATCATCGCACTACTATATAGCACTCTATATAACATCGCAGAGCCATTAGGCGAGATGCTGCTTCATGAATTCGGCAACATTCTGAGCAGCCGGCCCAACATAAGCCTCGTTATCGTAAAAGTCCATGTGCGCTCCGTTTGGAACAATGACCTTCTTCGCCGCACCCCCAATCAGCTTATCCAATCGCTCCGTATGCCAGAGAGATCCCGCCTTGTCACCGGCGATGAGCAGGACAGGCTGCTTCAGGAACACGTCGGCCAGGTGGAAGGCGTCGAAAGTGAGCACCCGCGGGAAGCTGAGGTACAACATTTTATTCTGGGCGCGGGGATGTTGGGCACGCGGGGTGAGGTAATAGTCGCTAGCGTCTCGCATGTCCCTTGGGGTCGTGTTGTCAAGCTGTGGAGGCACGTAGGGTGCAGCGGCGCGCTCGGCACCTTTGGCTTCGGCGGTAATCTGGGCTGCAGTGGCACGAAGTGCCTCGACATGCTTCGACGGGTCCTCATCTCCATCCCAGCCCTTACGAGCAGAATCTCCGATGTTGACCATACTAACTGTGGCCAAGGCCTTCAACCGATGGTCTGCCTTGGCCGCTGCGGTTGCATAACCACCCCCAGCACAGATACCCAAAACACCAATCTTCTCGGAGTCAACACTGTCGAGATTCTGAAGGTAGTCGATCACGGCGTAGATATCGGTCACTCGCTCGTTCGGGTCTTCGAGGAAGTGGGGCTCTCCACCACTGGCACCCTGGTAGGACGCATCATAGGCGATGGTTATGAAACCAGCGTTTGCCAGTTTCTTTGCGTATGTTTGGGCGGTTTGTTCCTTGACACTGCCACCAGGATGGACAATTATCAGGGCGGATGTCTTGGTTGAAGTCGGTGTAGAGGGCTGGAAGAGAAGGCCAGCCAGGTTGATGGAGCCTTTGGGAATGCTGATCGCAGACATTGTGGGTGTTGTTGAATATCCAAAAACGAAATAGTAGTAGAGATGTAGAAGTAATGGAAGTGACTATTGATGCGGATATTTATAACCGAAACATGAGGGTAACCAACCCGTTAAGCTTTTCGATATTGACATGCTCATCGGCCGAAGAGCGATTAACTCAAACGATGACGTATGTGAGCTGACATATCTGCTGAGCCAACTAAGGTTATTGAACTCTACACTGCTAGAGTACCATTAAAGCAGAAGGAAACATCGCTCGTGTTTCGGCCGACCTGCTGGTTCAGTCCGATATATCGGTGATAAGATAGGGTGGATTCATATTTTCGGCCGAAGCGACAGCGATAGCCGATGATCTGCCAAACCCTAATCTCGACGTCACCAATAAAGTCATATAAGTAGAGCCAACTCTCGTCCCCCTCTCCTTTCCCATCCACATCGCTTCCATAGTTTCAAAGATAGTGACACACAAAAGCTAACACCCCTATCAAAGCAATCACTACAATGTCTCAAACAATTAAGACAGTTAGCATCCCAAATATCGCTTGGGAGACCGCCGCCAACATCCACTTCCCGCCTGCCTTCAACGAGAAAAAGAAGTACCCCGCCGTTGTATCAGCACATCCGATCGGTTCCTGCAAGGAGCAAACCTCTGGCAATGTTTACGGCAAAGCAATGGCCGATGCCGGCTTCGTGGTTGTTGCCTTTGATGCATCTTTCCAGGGTGCCTCCGGTGGCCATCCTCGCTTTACAGAGAATCCTGAGTTTCGTGTTTCCGACTTCCGCTTTGTGATCGACTATATCCAGACACTTCCGTATGTGGACCCGAAGCGTATTGGTGTTCTTGGAATCTGCGGTGGTGGCGGCTACGCGATCAATGCAGCCATGACAGATTACCGCCTGAAGTGCTGTGTTGGCATTACACCAGTCAATTTCGGCCGCCTTACCCGCGAGGCCTTTGGTGAATTCAACCCTGCTGGCTCTCTGCAGAAGATGGCCGATCAACGAACTCTTGAGGCCCAAGGTGGCGAGCGCTTTGTGTTGAACTACCTCCCCCCTTCGGTCGCCGATGCTCAGAAGGCGACGACTGATATTGATGTTATCGAGGCTACCGATTACTACAAGACTTCTCGTGGCCAGGCCCCCAATGGTGCCACGAGCGGTTTGTTCTCATTTAACAGTGCCGCTCTTGCATGGGATGCCTTCAACCATGCAGAAGTACTCCTGACCCGACCCTTCATGGTCGTTATCGGAGACAAACCCGGTGGCTTCGGTGCCTACCGCGACGCTCAGGAGGTTTATGGCCGCGCTGGCGCGAAGGAAAAGCAGATTGTTGTTCTTCCTGGTATCTCGCACTATAACCTTTATGATAAACCTGAGGCTGTTCAGCCCGCACTTGAACAAGTGCTTCCATTCCTCAAGAAGCATCTTGGCGAAGCTGAATAAATACAATGATACGATAGAAAATTAATTTTGTTTTAAGTCCCCCTTTACATTAATATTGCGCTCGAGATGAAAGTCCTTGTGTTTCATTGCTTTGAACAGTCGTCCAGATTTGCAATGAAATAGTTGGACTTCTGTAAGATAGTGTAAGGTAGTTACTCTTTAATAATGCGTTATTCTGTCTCTAGATGTCCTTCTATATATCTTACATATCTATAGCTCAATACGCACCGAAATCTCGTGGGCGAACTAAGCTGGTCCATTTGTTCGTTTCTGCAACCGTTTTTCACGGCATGGCCAAGGCGACCTCATTACCAATCTATAGCCGTGAAACATGAATCTTCATATGGTGTATTCGGAAATTAACTTCTCTTATATCCACCATTGTGTATGTGTGTTACAACAGCATTGTATTACCTATGATGAAAGCCTGCTCACCCACGTAGGTCTCAAGGCTGGGTTGATCTTCTTATCACTTTGTTGCTTTTCAAGATCTCCACCACCATAAGGAAGAGTGCATCAAGCCTAGGCGTGTTTTCCATTTTTTGGGTATCAGAGACACTCAGTACAGATCGTTTTGTTGAATATAGGATGATGTTTAACACAGTGGTAAGTTGATGGACTAAGAGAAGAGTTAGAAACAGAAATAAAAAGAAATGAACAGAGTAAAAGGTACACCAACACCGTCTACAACAAAATATGATTGACTCAAATTCTTATAACAACCTTCCCTGTTTGCTGGCCCGAGTAGACATAATCGAAAGCTGCAGGAGCATCCTTGAATTCAAATGTTTTGCCAATGATTTGCTTCAGTGAGATCTGCTTTTCTTCAAGAAACCGACAGAGGCCCTCTTGGTCAGCTTTTGAGCCGACTTGAATTGCCCTGGAGAAAGACTGTTAGTAGCGGCCCTAGTTATCACTCGGGCAAAGGGGATCGTGGGGAACAGGGTAGGGACATACTTGAGTGTTGCCACTTTCAAGAATAGACTTCCCAACGCATCAACAAACTTATGTAGCTCCAGTCCACCTAGAAACCCGATCCAAGATATAAGACCACGGGTAGCCACGGATTTAACACTTTTCTCGATGCTGCTACCTCCTACAGTTTCGAGTACAATATCGACGCCTTGCCCTTTGGTCAAGCGCAGGATTTCCTTTTCCCAGTCAGGCGTGGTGTTATAATTGATAACGTCAACAGTCCCTTCCTTGCCCAGGGCTGCTGCAGTCTGAAGCTTTTTGTCCGAGGAAGAGGTGATAATTGGATGGATGCCAGCACCCAAGCAGATCAGTAGTGCAAACATGCTCACACCTCCTGTGCCTATATTGCGACCACCGACGTATTAGACTTTTCGTTGTAAGACCCCGCGGATGGAGGGTATACATTACCTAGCATCAAAGCAGATCGTCTCCGGTCCAAGGGTCCTGTCATACCCAAAGCATTCCAAGCCGTGGTCCCAGCGCAAGTTATACACGCCGTCTGACGGAAGTGTTAGTCCATCCTAGAAGATCAACAACGTAGCATGAAACTCTCAGCTGTACCTCTTCCCAGGAGAGATGCTGTGGGATGCGAACGAGCACTTTCTCGTCGAACACTGCATACTGTCGTAGCACGCCATCGACATTACCGCCAAGCTGGGCAACCGCACCCTCGGGATCCGGCTCATCGATAAACTTCAAGTCGAAGATCGGGGACACGCGGTCTCCAACAGAGACCTTTGTTACCGCAGACCCAATTGCCACCACCTCCCCAGCGCAGTCAGACGCGGGAATGCCTTCCTCCTTCACGGACACTGGGTACTTGCCATGAAGCATGCCTACATCTCTGTAGTTCAGGGACACAGCATGCACTCGCATGAGAACTTCCTGTGACTGGAGTGGAGGAACCTGTTCAACTGCTACGCGGACGGTTCCAGCCTCCTTTCCTGGGGAACGTCGAAAGGCCTCATAGCTCTTAGCACGGACATTAGGACAATACCATATACCAATATCAACTATGTTCATATGTTGTCTTTGGTAAGCGGAGTCTTATGCAATGAGAATTCCCCAATCCTATATAGTCCGTAAGTTGCGTATACCAAGATTTTTAACATTATAGTATTCAAAGTGACCTATTTGTCATGATCACTTCATCCACGATTAACTCTACTAAACGAATGGCGTGGGATTTGACTAATGCTAAACCCTCCGCCCATCAGCCGATGAAGAACATCTCTTCGGCCGATGGGAAACCGGTTAGTTGCTGATCTGACTCCATGCGTCAATCTATGGATAATTCCAGCACATCTACAACGTGGGGCGATATGCTCACCAACGATTGCTGCCTTTCATTCCATTGGAATATTTTTCACTCACGTTTATCCACTCACCTTGGCAATCGCCGACCCGTCCCTGATATCCGCAAAAGCCACGCAGTTAAACTGCCGTGCTGACCATGTAAACTCCGTCAACTCCGTCTAAACTGATATCTCCGAAGAAGGGATGCGCAGCCCAATATTTCGTTTTCGAAAGATATATAATGCTGTTTCCACGTTTGATTGAACTAATTAATGCGCTTGGCCACTTATAGAGCCCACACAAGACAAAGCGTTCCGCCTACATTATAATCATGGACTTGCAGCCTGTTTGGTTTAGTACGTAAATATCTGATATATCGAAGGATACCAATTAGCTAACCGCATAATCTATAAATAGTCACCGGCTGCTCATCTGGGGTTGGCAAAGCACTGGTCCAGACTGCCGTGCAAGCCGGCCATCACGTCGTGGCCACTGCTCGCAATGTTGCATCTCTCTCCTACCTACCAGACGGGCCTCGTGTCCTCAAACTCGGTCTGGATGTCACCTCGAAGAGTGATATCACGCAGTCCTTGTCTACGGCTGTAGAGAAGTTTGGCCGCATTGACATATTAGTCAACAATGCCGGGTACGCCGTGATGGGCGACACCGAAACAGTGCCAGAGTCAGACGCCCGTCTTCAAATGGAAACTCTTTTTTGGGGTCCGGTCTTCCTTACACAAGAGGCCGTTCGTATATTTCGAGAGGTGAACCCTTCAGGTCAGGGTGGCACCGTAGTGCAAGTCTCATCCATTGGTGGGCTTGTGACATTTCCCGGTAGTGCATTTTATCACGCTAGGTAGGTCAGATCCAGCTTCATATCTCAACTTATTTCAAATATCGCTGTGAAACCATCATGTTCTCCAATATTTTCGTTTCTGTTGCTAAAATCTCAATAGCAAATTCGCCCTTGGCAGCTTCACTGAATCGTTTGCCAAGGAGATGGATCCTGCTTGGAATATTAAATTTATGGTGGTTGCCCCTGGAGGGATCAAGACAGACTTTGGTTCGAATATCCAGTTTGCCGCTCGCCATCCTGCTTATGATACCCCTACCTCCCCGTTCAATCAGTTGCTAGCATATATGAGCAACCCTGCAGTTCAGGAGATGTTCTCGACACCAGAACAGTTGGCTAGAGTGCTCTTAGACGTTGTCACAGGACAGGCCCAGCGACCCTTGCCGAGGCGGTTATTGATGGGTGCTGAAACAATTGCTCTACTAGAAGCAGATCTTAAAACTTCCGCGGAGGACTTGGAATCCTGGAAAGATGAGACTCTGCGATGTTCGTCACAGACGTCCCAGTAGGAAAATTCAAATACCTACGAATCTCACAGTATTGCTTTCCTGCATAAATATCAACTCGAGTGATTGATAGTCCAGCCATCTATAATTAGAGAAAATAAGCAAATCTGTCTCTTGAGAAGGCAGGAAATCGGCCTATATTCCAGTATAGGGATTTATAGATAGAATACAGCGCATTGCAGATCTAGAGTCGTGTAGCTTCCTCTATAGTCTATATATCATCATATACACTGCCTAGCTTTTACCTGGTTACAAAATTGTCTATATTGCAAGCAGTACTCCTCCTGTAAGTCCTGAATAGATAGTGCTATTGTTTATGAGGGAATAGATACGCCCTACACAGCGTTTAATGACGCCTCGTGTCAAGAGAGTACATTGCTGCGTCGATTTTCGGCAGTCTATGCGACATCTTTAATTGACTATTAGATCCTTAGTTGCTGTAACCAAGTATAGATCAACCCTCCAACTATGAATACATTTCTCACTTCAAGAACAAATATATCCCTAATACATACGAGATACAGTTACATGTAAGGGAACTTCGGCCACACCCTGCATTCCGCCGCATCCCTGAACCCAACTGTACATCCCTATTTCGGCAGATGCTGAGAAAAGAAGCTGACCAATTTAGGACCACTGACGGTAGTGTTGTCATAAAGTCCGACATGGGTCTCGCCGGGGATCTGGAAGAGCTCCTTGGGCTCTAAGGCACGGTCATACGATTGCTGACTGAAGTAAAGGGAATCAGCGGCAGAACCCGCAATGACAAGGAAGGGACGGGGCGAGATCAAGGCATTCTGGTTAAAGGCCCAGAAGTTGACGACCTGGTCCAGACTGCGAGTAACAACGCGGTTCGGGGCCCGGGGGTGATATCCACGAGAGGTACGGTAGTATTGGCTCGCCTCACGCCACAAGGTGGGAAGGTCGGGAGGCAGGTTGTTCGGGTCTTCCGGAGCGATTGGAGACAGCTCAGGTTCAGCACCATGCGCTTCGGCCGTACGGAGCTCGCCAGCCTGCTTCAGTCGCTGCTCAATAACAGTGCGGTTAAATGCCCCAGTGGTGTACTTCAGCCCCTCACGGAAGAGACTTCCGACATCGACAGCGCTGACAGTTGCAACGGCCTTCATGCGCAGATCGGTCTGGGCCGCGAAAGGGACATAGCCACCCGAGGCGCAGATACCGAGGGCTCCGATATTCTCCGGGTTAACCTCGTCCAAAGTAGTGAGGTAACTCACGGCGGCCTTGAAGTCTTCAACTCGCTGCCCGGGATCTTCAAGAAAATGGGGAGAGCCGCTGCTCTCTCCCTGGTACGCGGCGTCGAATGCCAGCGCGAGGAACCCGTTTTCAGAAAGGTGCTTTGCATACAAGCCGGCGGTTTGCTCCTTCACACCTCCGTAGGGATGGCCGACTACAATGGCGGATCCATTGCGGTTGGGAGCTGAGGACTCAGGGAGGTAGAGTTCGCCGACAATAGTGAAGTTGCGGCTGGGAAAGGTCACCCTGCGCGCAAGGGCGAGGTTTGCAGCTATCAAGATCTGCGTAAGGTAGGTGGAAGGTTTCATTTTTGAGCTGCTGTGCTACTTCTTCCTATTGGAACGCTTTGGATAGAAGTTGATTGCTCGATAAAGAATAAAGACGGTAATGGAGTCCCCAGGGCAGGTCTGTCTTATATAGTTCATCCGGAAGGACTCCAACTGTATCCTGTTCTTCTCCTTTCTTCACCACCGTCCTCCTTTTCCCCTTTTCTACTCCCTTATCTCCGAATCTTGGTGTGGCTTACATACCTCAAGATTGCACCATGTCATCACCCTATGAGAACAATAATACTGTGCAGCGGAATGCTAGCACTTACCAGCTGCACGGCGTCGTCATCATTAATGCCAATTTCTTGGCCCATTTCAATATCTAAGGGAGATCCCCAGTTCTGTGCATCTTTTAGAACTTCAGTATTGTGGGGCGCCTAAAGATCCCTGAAAGAACAGCCGATGAGACCCGCTATGATGCTGTTTTAGTGCCACGGCCATTCTATTGGCAGAACTAGATCACAATAGTACGATTGAACAGACCTCAGCCACCAACTCAAGTCGTTAGCGTCTGGAAGCGATAGGGGGTTCAGAGGTTGTCACATTCTGCTGCAGCACAGGCATACAGAATTTAGTTCCGTTCACATTATACAGAATTACTGGGCAGGACTTGGTACTCAGCTCAAGCAGATCAGAACAATTGTCTGACTACGGAGTCCTGGCTCTCAACTTCGCGGCGTTTCATCAGGTCGGGTATCACAACCTCTGGTGCGTCGTTAAACCCGTTGCAAAGGGCTTGGCTTGATCAGGAGTGCGCTGAAAGTTTGTCCAGGCATACTGGCGGAGACTTTTGGCTGAGGTGAAAGTTAGAGAACCGAAACTGTAACCCACCTTCACAGTTGCGGCATATACTTGAGTGGGGATGTGGAGTCTAGAACACAGGTGGATTTCTCAATAAGGATCTAATCGTGCCAATCGCCGAAAGTCCTTCGGCCGAAAATGCCAAGAACAACCTTCGATGGTAAACTTCGGCCGATAAATGAAGAGCCCTGGGGAACCGAGTCAAAAAGCCCCCTAGGCTTATGTTGCCTGTAACCTCGGAGACATTTCTCTTCTTTTCCGGGGATTGTTGTTCGTGTTTTGTCATAACTGATTAGAAACTCAGGTAGGTATTAGTCACAGTTATGAAAAGCCCATCTCGGGGCCTGCTATAAAACTTAACAACAGCGATCCATTCCATCCCGTACTATATCGTTTCATTCTGTCGTTGAAGAGTTCCACACCCATCATCATGTCCAAGATACTGGTCGTATTTGGAGCGACTGGAAACCAGGGCGGTTCCGTCATCAACCATGTCCTCAACGATCCTCAGCTCTCCCAGGTTTACCGTGTTCGAGCCGTGACTCGTAACCCTTCTCAGCCTACCGCTCACAACCTCCAAGCCAAGGGAGTCGAAATTGTCCAGGCCGATGCAGATGACCCTCAATCCCTTCAACGAGCCCTTGATGGTGCGAGCACCGTTTTCATTCTCACCACTGAGGGCTACAAAAAGGCTCGTGAAATTGCACAAGGGAAGGCTATCGCAGATGCCGCAGTTGCGGCAGGGCTCGAATACATAATCTACAGTACCCTGCCTAACGTAACGGAAATCTCTCGCGGCCGCTATCGGAAGGTTGATTACTACGATAGCAAGGCAGAAACTGAGCAATACATCCGGTCCTTGCCGATTAAGAGCGCATTCTTTGCCCCAGGGTGCTACATGCAGAATTTCCACAACGTGATGAAGCCTCAGGATCTGGGTGATGGGACGTATGGCATTGTGAATTTCGTCTCTCCCGATACACTGCTGCCACTCATCGATATCACTGATTCGGGGAAGTTTGTCGGGGCGATTCTTGCAGAGCCGGACAGATTTGAGGGCGAGATGATTGCTGCGGCCGAGAAGCTCTATTCATTTGACGATGTTGCGAGCCTGCTGAGCAGCTCCCTCGGAAAGACAGTCAAGTATAAGCAGGTGTCATTGGATACATTTAGAAGTTATCTTCCCCCTGACCATGCCGATAGCTTAGTTGAAACTATGGGGTTTTTTGAGGATTTTGGCTATTATGGACCACGCACGAGGGATTTGGTCGCAAAAGGTGCAAAGGATGCTACACAACCATTAACCACCTTCACGGCATACCTCACCCAGGAGCCTGTTGATTTGTGATATCATGCAACCCGAACATCTTTCAATATATTGTTTAATCCTGATCCACACCAGAAACCGCGGGTCTGCCGTGGAATATTTCGTACTCTATCTCACTGGCGTGAGCATGGTATACTTTAATCGTATTAGCGAGGATCCTATCATGTAGCAAGATTAATATTCGCTTTTAATGTTGAGAATCCGCGCAGTGAGATGGATCTATTCAAGACCTGTAAAATTTTAGTAAATTTATTTACTTATTCTCCAACACAAACGTATCCACTATGCTGTTAATATCTAGCAAACTAACCTCTGCTAGCAGTTCATAGCTTCAGTGCTACCTAGCCAGATACAGGTATCCAGTGCCGTCCTCTCCATCCCCGGATAACTTCTCAATCTCCCGAACCCAATTCTCAACAACACCACGACCAGGTGGGCACTTCCACTCATAGTTATCCCGGATGCACCACACCTTATTATCCACACGAACAGTGCAACTAGCATTCGCGTTCGCGGCAACGCTACGCTCGACGCTGCTAATCAAAAGCTCTAGGCCTTCTTCACTGTTCGCGCAGTCACTGATTTTCTGATAATCGACGTTATGGTCCTACGCACACTCCTCAATCAACCCCTTATCCGGAACGCGCTCATAATCTGATAGCACACAGGTATTGAAATCCAGGGCATCGCCGATAGAGTCTGCGTGTTTCTCGGAACACACGAGAAATTTGTTGCCTTTGCATTCGTTCATGCCGTGTTGGCAGGTTACGTCTCTTCTTGGCTTTTCCCAGACCCTAGTCATTTGGGAGTTAGGATTCTGGAAGTATGCTCTGGGATGATATCGATGGTTGTTGCTGGGTCTGAACTCACTCTCCCACGTAGCTGATTCTAAAGTCCACTTTATCCTCCACCTGCCAATATGCAGGGGTTACGAGCTTCTGTAGACAGTCCCGGACGTCGGGGCAGCGGCTTTCGATGTGGACTTCGAAGGGAACTTTCCGCGTCGCGTCGTAAGAGCTTCCATGTGTGTATCCCGTTTGCTTCGCATCGACACAACGGAAAGAAGAGAAGCAGATCACGGCTAAGAACAGACATGGGGCAATGACACATGACCGGAGCAGCGAGTGTGGTTTGGACACATGAGTCGGGGAGCTTAGGGGGCTCGATGTGATGGACCTTTCATTACGCTGCTTTTCCATTCTGGACGGCACCGGGCTTGACGTAAATGAAGAGAAATAGTTAAATTAAATAGATTCAACTCTTGTGCTCGACTTCAGTGACCGTATAATGCGCTCATTCTGACGAAACATGCGCAGAGGCGGACTTGTATATGACAGTGAACGAAAGGTTAGTTTCATTCCAGTGAGACATATGTCAAGAATGGCTGGGGAACCTTTGTGACGCATTCAATTGACATCTTCTTTTCCACTTACTGTGGTATCTTTGTCAAACTCCAAGTCGTTAAATGATCCAGAAATGAGGCAATGGGATGGTCCTCCAAGATGGAACGAGCCAAGCTCATGTCCTTCCGTGACCTTTTTGACTTTGAGTGAAAATGTACAGCTAGCAATCTCGGATTCATAATTATGTAGCCAACCAGCTATTTGCTTAAACTCAAACCCATTGTTCATTCACTGAACCCTGATTTCTTCTTATGGGGTTTTGAGCCACTCATCAACACTGCACACTCTTGGTTCCAGATAGACGGGGAATGGCCTCAATGACTTGGAGGATCAGAGAAAGAGAGAGAGAGAGAGAGTATGCGACATGGTCGGAGGCAGTAGTGTTTTTGATAAAGGAGGAATCTGCCCTATCAAACCTATTTGGGAAATATTAGTTGATATCCATATCGTGTCACATCGTTCTGGTTACCAACCTGCTATAGAAAAGTACCCTTCATTCACTGGCTTTATCCTCGAAAGGCCATGCCTTCTCCCACAACACTCGTTCCTCAGAAGTTTTTGATTCCCGGTCCAAAAACCTCTTTTTGGCAAGTTTAAGTCTGCTAACAACTTCATCATAATCATCAGGAGACACAGCCCCATTCCAGCCTGTATACACTCCTAACTCATTAATCACTTGCGCTTTACGCTCGACATCTCTCTCCCATTTGGCGTACTCCTCGCTCTGCTTAACCAAGTCATGTTCTGTGTAGCTCAAGGGGCAAGGAACCCTTGAGTTGCCGCAATTATCCTCTCCAACTAGCTGCCTCCAAACATCATCCCTCGTGACATCAGCAAGAAGCTTTTGGACATGTGGTTCTCCATCATCAAATATTGACCCCACTAGACCTAATAGCTCAGACTGCAAGGTTTCCCGATATTGAAATGCATGAAGTAAGTCCGGGGCTTCCTTATACACTTGTGTCTCGTAGTAAAGCCAGAGCGTCTGTGCAAGAAACAGCTCACTAGCGGCTTTTTTGTCTTGGGGATTAAGATCATTGATATTCTCCGGAAGGCTAGGTCGAACGAACCGCTCTGGCTTCGGGCCATCAAATTCTATAAGAGATGGATGGTAGGCAATAAGGAACATCGGATAAATAGGAACAGCTTGCCAGTCGATAATACTCGTTATCGTGGTGGGTTTATCTTGGTCAACGAAGATGTTGTCGGAGTGTAGATCGTTGTGCCAGATTATACCCGCGTTGAGCCCATCATCTTTTGGTAAGATATGTTGATATATCTTAAGAAAGTCCTGTAGAACAGACAATTTTGCTTCTTTTGTAGGATGATAACCACCAGGTCCATTGAAAATGCCCTGTTGGGTATCTCGAGGAAATTTTGAAAATTTACTCACACAGGCTAGCTCTCGCTTAACCAGCGCATTCATGGTGCTGCTCGAACTTGCCCCTAGTATACGACGCAATCAACTTGATGTATACTTGGTGGGGAGATGAGGGAACTTACAGGGGCCCCTATGGATATCAACCTCACCTCTTCTGTCATCAAACCACGCTCTCCCTGTTGTCGGTCCGATTGCGAAGGTATCATCGAATTTGATGCTTTCAGACTCTGAGACATCCTTACGAAGGTATAATGAACCATGATATGGCAACCCTGCCCTAGAGAGTGTGGAGGTAATGGAGCCAATTTGCTCCGTGATTGATAGTTTGTCCCGCGGCTTAAGGCTTTCCCACATGCGGCTCAGTTCAATCCCTTGGGCCTTTTCCATGACAATATACTCTGAGCCTAGTTTACTCTCCACAACCCGGGAACAGTAAGTGATAACCTTAGGGACAGGAAGGTGGAGGCTTTCCCTTGCCTTAAAAGACGTTAGAACAAAGACCTATCACAACTGTATGTTTGGTTTGCCTTCTGGGGTTTCGCACATATTGCATTGTTGCCACTTCAGACGCGGTTGTGTAGTGGCTAGGTCCTGCGTTTGGATTTGGGATTTTAACAACTCCCGTCCGTCCTGCACGGTAGCAAGAAACGCTTTGTTGAAGTTCCCTTCCGGGAGCTTCGAGATATTGACGCAAACCGCATTATCCCCAGCTGCCTCCTCCGCGATTTTGATCAAAGCATTTAGATCGAATGAAACGTATCTGTTTTGCAGCTGCTGCGCCTCGTTCCAGATCCATCGCTGAGCCGAATAAGTGTAGAGATCCCCTGGATCACAATCTAAAAATTTATGAGCAGTCAACGCTTACTACGGCAAGAGATGGTACCTAAAAGTTTTGTATCGGAGCCTTCCTTTCCCCCGGTCATAGTGGACAATGGCCGGCATGTAATTGCATACAAACGGGAATAGTAGAGAATAGACATAGGAACCAAACACCTTCTGCTTTGTAATAACATTACAGTGTGGTCTCTCCCGGACAAGAAGGATACTTGTACAATCTAAGTATCTTGATGTTGGAGATGTCTTGGTTGTTGGCACGTGATATATTTGCCTAGCAACGTGGCTCATCTTCAAGAAGTCTTATATTAACTCGACATGACTAAAGTAGATATTCTCTCGGTCTAACATATTTTCTACTTTTTTAGCATGGCACTGTCGCCCTTGGAGGGAAAAGTCTGATACTCGCTAATTAGAGTGTAGGAGATGTGTTGATTACAGAATATTCTGAGCATTTGCTTGGCTACTTCAGCCTCGTTTATAGAGTTACACACTTTTAGAAATTGTGGAAGCCTTATTACGTTGACTTTAATCAAATAACTATTCAGCAACGATCTGTATCACATATCCGAGAGCTAAGGTCCAGTTCTACGGAAGGAAGTGGACTTAGATCAGGTTGATAATCTTGCAAATGCCGTGCGCTATCTAGCCCAACTACGGCAAGCCGTTTAGAGTCAGGCAAGAAATATTGAGCAGTGATTTGGAGAGCACTTCATCACTTTAAGAGAATAGGAATTATCAGAATAACCTTGGCATCTTGCAAGATCGTCTCCGGACACCCAGTGGGATTACCCTGACGGTCATATACACTGAGACAAGTTAACATATCTGGATATCGCGTTTATATATTTTCACGGCGATGCTGCCCGCGCAGACCATCACATTGGCCTCCTGCTATATACGGTTGTATACAATGGCTGAGAAGATATCTAAGTGTTATATATGTATTGTTATTGAGATTGTTGGGCAGCGTAGTTCGGCGCTCAAAAGCCGTGTATCTCTAACGTGCCTCTCTGAGGTATCTTGCTGAATTGTTTGATGGGTCACCGATCCCTTATAGGATGATACTTGACTATCGACACTAGTTTATATCACCATCCGGGTGGATACCGCGCATATGAATATTATTCATAAAAAGAATATGCATTATTTACAAATTAACTCGCGTCTAACAGCTACAGATCATGCGTACTTTCAGCATCAATCTCTATCTTCACTGGCCGTATATGCCTTATCGCTTTCCGCTGGCATACTTGTCCTGTGAACGATTCGTACCCATCGTCGTCTTCTCCATTCCCCCATCACTGATGGTCCAGTACCTCCCTTCTCCTCGTAATCCTGCGACGCGCGTCCCTTTCCTTTCCGCTTGACCTTCTTCACTTCTCCCATTCCGGACGATTTCAAGTCGGAGTCAAACTCCTCATTACCTAATGCAGCGTCCCAGACCCAACCCCCAATTTCGTCATTAGCCGCGCTTTCGTCAGGGGTACTTTCTGAAACTTCAAAGCCGACACCAGTAATCATTCGTTCCACGACCCACTCGCGGCAATCTAGGTCAAGTTCCCACTTCTTGCTTTTCCAAGCCCAGCCAGAAGGCGGCTGAACGTCCTCGAAGAACCGGCAGCCTTTAGGACGGTCTCCAGCAATACGCAATGGGGATAGTGGGTCGTATGGCATGGGGCTGAAAATGAAGTGGTCCCATTGTGCGTCAGAATAAGGGGCCAGAGAGCGGTATTGAATTTCAAAGATCTCCACCTCACGTTCTTCGGGATACGTGTCTAGGGAGATATCTGCCAAAGACCTTAATGAAGACATAGTTGCGGACGGAGAAGATGGCAGGGGTACGCCTAGGACGTCCACTGTATCCTTCTTGCCATTGTTGGATGTTGTGAGAGCATCCCCAGCGGGTTCATTTGTAAGGTCGCCTGCAATATTTTGGAATAGTTCCTGGAGGCTGGGGTGGCTGGACAGAATAGCAGCGTTGCCACCCACAAGGAGTATATATCTCCACGGCAGGAGGTGCGCAGTCAGGAACAACAGAGCCGTAATGATTGTACAGACTAGAAAGACAACGGACGACACCTTTTCATTGGAGAAGTTCGTCAGAGGCGCGAATGCAGAAACCGTTGCATCGTGTATGTCAGAGAAATCGGCCATACAATTCTGCAAGTCCCGCATATTCCGAAAGAAATCTTTAGATGTCTCTGGTGCCGGCTTGATCGTCTTGGCTGGTGCAAGTGCTGGGCCTTGGTATGAGTAATAAGGAGTGATACTGGATGTTGATGTTGATGGAGGTGGAGGATGGCGTGCCAGAAACGCGGGGACCATCACAAACAGTAAGACAGAAGCGATGGGTATGATTACGAGGAGATGAGGGTCTAAGCAGACGAAAGAGTAGACGAAAAGAAAAGAGAAAGTATGGGAAGACTTTTTCCAGCTGAGCAAACGCTCCATGCGCGTCTGAAATGAGAATACAATCCCAATTCTGCCAACGATTTCAGTCTGTGCTCGTGTCCAGACCACACGCCCAGATACATGATACATACCTTGCATTGAATCTGCGGAAGTTATTAGCCATCAGGGGCAGACTGAAGGCCGGCCGTTTGGGATCGACGGGCCGCTTGTCGCCCATGACCACAGAGTCGTCGTTGACATCTTCTGCCGGGATTACTTGCTGCAAGAGTCTTTTTACAACTAGTCAGCGACAGAAGCCCGTGGAGATCAGAAATTCGAGAGGATCCAGTGAGGGCATACTTGGCGAATAGTTTATCTTGCAAGGACCGACCAGCACCCGAGACGGATCCCTGATGTCCAGCAGAAGGTTTAGAATCTCTTGATTCGTCCCCTTGTTTCCCCACGGAGATTACAGGGACAGGCTCGTCACGGTTGACGATAGCGTCAGAAGTATGTTCTTCCATGTTATATTCAGCTACCGGAAGAGATCGATAGTAAGCAAAAACATTTCCGACGGCGGACAATAGCAGTAGATGAAAGTCGCTCGGCTGTTTGCAAGCGGAAGCACATGCATCACATTACTAGAAGGCGGAGAGCCGAGTTCCTATCAGCACTGTGAATGAACCTAGCTTATCGGGGGGGCGTATCATCATGACAATACCAACCCATGGTTATTTTACCAACATGGTACCGCCTTGGTATTGCCCGGTATGTATTAGACTAGGTTGGCAGCCTTACCTTGGGTATACCTTAGGTAATGCATAGTATAACCTAATATCCATATTTTGGGGGTTCGATCTCAACACACAACATTGTTTGTGCTGTTTGCAGGCATGCAACGGGGTCACTCTCGCAGCAAAAAGGAGCAGGGGGGTTTTTGGCGATGGTTGTTTAGAGGTTGATCTCTTAGTTGGGGCTTGTTATGTTTACAGGTAATTTCTTCCAGGTCTCCACCGGGATTTCAACTTCTCTTTCTATCTTTTTTTTTTCTTTTTTCCCTATTTCTTAATAGTTATTTTCTTACACCTGGCAGGTCCTGGCAGGTTTCAAGCCGAGGAATAATTGTTTAGATTTGTTGATTAAAGAAATTCTTTCTTGGCTCCTTCCTCCTCATTGCTTTGTTCTACCGGTTGGTTATATACGACCCGTAACTTTCTTTCCCTACCGCCAAAAAGTCCATCAGAACTGCTGCCCCAGGCAGAGTCTCCCTCCGTCATCGACATCGCCGCCGCGCCGATATTTATTCCTTCAGGGGAACTTGAAACGAGATTGGACAGCGATCAACTTTTCCCCCGGAGGTCTCTTTCCCCTTCGGTTTGCCCTTCTATACTTTGGAACAGAGACTGCTGTTCTTGACCCCCGCAATGGACCGCTAACCACCGTTGCTGGGTCGCGCGACATTGTTGGTCAAGGCACTGCTTTGTTTGAGAGACAGAGAAGTCATCTACTCCTTAATCCCATTGCGATTGGGATTCTACATCGAATTTATCGCCATTCAGCCACCAGTTTCTTGCCCTAGGTGCATCCGTATCTCGTTCGGGGACGACACAGTCGGAGAGTCTGAGGATGCCGGAAAAGCTGCCGGCCCAGCCATATTCAGGGAAGGGGCAGTCGCGTAAGGTTCAATCGAGGTCGTCGAGTCCGTCTCGAAATGAAGATTCAGGCTCAGGAGGTATGTTCACCCGGCGCGATGGAAATGTTTCCATTGCAGCTGGCCGCTAACGTCTTTTCGTTGTACTGCAGAAGGTCCCCCACGCAGACGGTTGCAAAAACACGCCTCAACAACGTTCCTTTCAGAAGCATCCTATTCGCCAACCGAGACAAGGGGATCAAACTCAAATGTGACAAGCAGGAGGAGGTTCTCTATTCGAGATCAGAAGGCACCGCAAGGCCCGCGACCGCAGGAGCCTGCCCGAAGAAGGTAGACGGAGCTTTCTCCCTTCATTTTCCCCATTCGCTTTCGTGTCCTTGCTACTCCCCTGCACGCATTGCCGCCAGGCCCAATACTCTGGATTTTTGGTATATTGTATGATTCTGATCCATATCGTTATAGCAATCACCCCGGGTCGTTCTTCCACTCCGTTAACTCGTCAATCGATTCCACGAATGGTTCGACGGAGAGTAACAATTTCCCTGCTAGCCTGCGATCCACAAGCATGGGCAATCTTTTGAAAACAGACCTTAACCAGACTCCACCCGAGAACGCAGAATTCCTCACGCCCGTCAATTTCGACGACTTCCACAACAGCATAATGACGGAATCAAGTCTCAATCAGTTTCCCTTGCCCCGAACCGCGGGCGCTGCTTCAGGCTTCCCCCCAATCAATTCCGCCCTGAATAAGAATGATGAGAACGGTATGTCTAGACGGATGAGGAGCAACTCTATCAGGAGGAAAAGTGTGACCATTAGCACCCCTCCGAGCGACTCGGTGCCCTCCCGACCACCGACATTGGCTACAGCTACTCGAAGTCGTCGTCAAAGTCTCGCCCAACCGCCGAATGCAAACAACGCTGCTCCACGGAATTCACGTAAGTCCATAGGGCAAGGTTCGATTCCTTCTGCGAGGCGACAAAGCTTGTCGAGTAGGAAGGCTAGTGCCGACACAAGCCACAACTTTCTGCACCCACGCACTCAAAATCTTGAATCTATGCCAAACGATGCAACGAGACTACCAACCAGTGCACGAAATATCAAAGCCAAATCCCTACAGCCTCCGTCGAGGGAACCTCGCGAAACGTTCCTGACCACCTCTGGATCTGCGGATCATTCCAGATCTTCGTCAACCAATGCCGTCCGAACGCCAGTCAAGCATGCACAAGCACCGCTTACGACTCCGTCATCTGCATCAAAGAGGGTTTCTGTAATGCCCCCGCACGCGACAGGCTTAGGGGCTCGTACTATAAGTCCGACGGACGCACGACGGCTGAAGCGTATGTCAACGGCACCTCAGGCGCCTCCTTTGCCTTATACTCCTCCGACGCAGACCGATACATTACCCGTCCGTCCTCGCTCATGCGCACAGTCGCCGTCTTATATTCCTCGGAAGAGTGTGACTCCTTCCTCCAATAGAACCACCCCTGATCCGTCTCGTAAATCCTATAGCTCTGGGCTATCTTTGTCGTCGACCACAAGTCATAACTCGGCAAGGAATTCTGGGGGATCATTACAAACCCGGCTTGCTCAGGCTCCATCGTCTTCTAGGCTCCCTACACCTAAACCTCGTGTAGAGCATGCTGTGGCAGCAGACGAGGAAGTACCTCCTGTTCCTGCTATTCCTAAGGCCTACGAGTCTCCGAAGGGGGAGCCCGAGCAACCAAATTTCACAGTTCCGCGCAAATCACACCTTCCGGTGGATATTGCTGTTTTGAAAGGCAAGTCGGACACGGAGTCAGATACAAACCCTACAGCTAGCGCAACTGAAGACGACACAATGGATCTACCTGCCAAACGAGCGTTGAAGAC
This sequence comes from Aspergillus pseudonomiae, assembly GCF_009193645.1. NCBI lineage: Eukaryota > Fungi > Ascomycota > Eurotiomycetes > Eurotiales > Aspergillaceae > Aspergillus > Aspergillus pseudonomiae. The sequence goes on from NW_022476102.1 coordinate 48,429, forward strand.
TCCGGAAGCCAAGCACAAACCAACCGCTAGCTTGGGCAAAAGGAACCTTCAGCCACTGAAATTGCCGCCGTTGAATTTGCTACCTTTGGGTACACCAATGACAAACAAGATCCAAGCCATGAAAGACCGAGAGGAGGATGCGAAATCACATACGCCAACGGGTCAGGTTGTCGCAAAGACTCCAAGTACCCCTCTTACTGCCTCAAAAGCTAATTTCTTCGCTGTCGAAGATGACGCTGTACCACGCACACAAGCAAGGAGCAGCACTGCGCATTTTGTTGTGAGTACGTCTTCGGGTGCTACGTTGAGGACAGCCAGCAGCTCCAGCGCATTGGCATCTTTCGACAACACTCCTGCTGGGGCAAGGACAAACTCTCCTTATGTCTCGTACTCGCTCCCGAAGAGCAATAGTGATGCCAATAATCTACGCCAAAAGGCCAGTGCGGATTACTCTTACAGAGTATCACAGTCTCACAAACTGACGGGTCCACGCCCTCAAACCCAGTCTTCTGCTTTCTCTTCCAATGCAGAAACGATCAGTCAGATGTCTACCCCGTCTGATCCTGACAACAACAGCACTTCTGGGTCCTCTCTTAGGAATAAGATTACGATAACCCGTCATAGGAGCAATTCCAGACCTCAACAGGTAACGGACGCAAGTACAGATCCCACTAAACTCGAGCCCATGCCGCCACCTAGGCTTCCAGCGTCTGCAACCTGGAATAACCTATCAACGGCCAAAAATACAAGTCCCACGCTTAAGCCAAGCTATTTTAAGTCAAAGCGACAGGTCTCTGTATCAAACGCGGCAGGCTCGCCAATACGGAAACCCAGTTTCAGCAGCGAACAGAGTCTTGCTCTAGAGCACAGCATCTCGAACGAGTCGCGTCATAGTGATGTCGCATCCCATCGTTCTGCATCATCAATCCTCTCGCCAGTTCACAGGATCCTCAACTCTGCGAAGTCGAGCGCTGCCGCTAACTCCACGTCTTCTGATCCAAACGTTGACCCCGATATTCAGATAGCTGACGATGAGATGCGGAAAATGAATGGCAGGCGCAAAGATTTCGAAAACGCGGCGAAAGAGTTGGATGAACTGCGCCGCAAAGCTGGACCGAAAGAACGTGTCAGCCCAGCTCAGGCTCTCAAAATGGCAAATCTTAATATCTTTGAGCGTGGTGAAATTATTGACTTCAAAGATATCTTTTTCTGCGGAACTCAACATGCAAAGAAACATGTAGGGGACTTGAATGCGCAGGCCGCAAACTTCGGCTACGACGATGATCGCGGTGATTACAATATTGTCATTGGGGACCACCTAGCCTACCGATACGAAGTCATCGATGTTTTGGGCAAGGGAAGCTTTGGTCAAGTTCTAAGATGCGTTGATCACAAAACAGGCGGGTTAGTTGCTGTGAAGATCATCCGCAACAAGAAGAGGTTCCACCAGCAAGCCTTGATTGAGGTTAATCTGCTTCAAAAGCTCAAAGAGTGGGATCCTCATCGTCGGCATAGTGTTGTCAATTTCACACAAAGCTTCTACTTCCGGGGTCACCTCTGCATATCTACAGAACTGCTCGGAATGAATTTATATGAATTCATCAAAGCACACGACTTCAAAGGTTTCTCTGTCAAGGTCATCCGCCGTTTTACGAAACAGATTTTGAGTACACTGGTGCTTCTCCATACCAAGAAAGTCATCCACTGCGATCTCAAGCCCGAGAACATTCTCCTTGTACACCCAATGAGTTCCGAGATCAGAGTTATCGACTTTGGCTCTAGCTGTTTTGAGAACGAGAAGGTGTATACCTATATTCAGAGTCGCTTTTACCGCTCACCAGAAGTCATTCTTGGCATGTCATACGGTATGCCCATTGACATGTGGAGTCTGGGATGTATCTTGGCTGAGCTGTACACGGGATATCCGATCTTCCCGGGAGAGAATGAACAAGAGCAGCTTGCTTGTATCATGGAGGTTTTCGGGCCTCCAGAGAAACACTTGATTGAGAAGAGTACACGGAAGAAGCTCTTCTTTGATTCCTTGGGCAAACCGAGATTAACGGTCTCCTCAAAAGGTCGACGTCGGCGCCCAAGTTCGAAGGAGCTCAGGCAGGTCCTGAAATGCGACGACGAGGCTTTCCTTGACTTCATATCCCGCTGCCTTCGTTGGGACCCGTCTCGCCGACTTAGTCCGCACGATGCCCTCAGACATGAATTCCTAACAGGGCTCAAGATGCCCTCGCGGCCCAGGACATATACAGCGAGTTTGAATTCCCCAGCCAAGCGGGGGAATACTCTATCAACCCCGTCGTCAGGTCGCCCACTTCCAGAACCACCTAGCACGAGTCTCAAACATGGCACCTTTCTCCGTAGCCGAGATGTCTCAGGTAGCTCTCCAGTCAAGCCGATAGCCGGAAAGCGCCACTCAACGGTGAGCGGTGTCCAACCGTCCACCCCCAAACGAAGTACAACTACTTCTACAACGACTCCTGGGTCAGCATTGCCTCGCGTTGCTGGTAGGAGCATCAGTGGAAAGCCAGACCTCGCAACAGCGGCGGCTGCGACCAGCCTGGTGAGTTGAATGCTCTACCGAATATTGGCGTACGGACTGCTAACCTTCATTAGAGAACTAAATAGGGCAGGGTGCTAACTTCTCTCTATTTTCTTCGTATGCCTTTTTCCTTTTGTTTTTCTCCTTTCCATTGCATTTTTGTAATAATAATTGTTTGACTATTAAGTTGCATAAAGAGGTCGGGAATGTTTGCGGTTTTGTACCCCTTTCATGATTCAAACTGCGCCGATAGAGGTGGACGAGGAAAGAGTTCATCTTATACCCTTGAGCATTTTCATGCTTTTACACGATGCCTTCGTTTTGTCTCCTTCTTTGAGCATACTGTTTGCAATTCTGTTACGACCTCAGAAGCCAGCTTATTGCTCCACATTGCATGTCTAACCCCTTGTCGCTCGCTGATTATAATTTCCTCTTGGATCTTATCATTATTTTTTTTATTTTATTTTCTTCTCTGCTCGTTTCATATCTGCCCGATGTTTTACCCATATCGATGGACTCGATGGTATTTTCCATTCGCACAGGACATTGTATATTTACACTTCTTTTTGTTCTGTCACTTCACTTTTCAGCTCTACCCATGTTCTTGGATGGTGGGAGTGTCAGGAGTCGTGGGTTATGTTAGAATCAGAGCATCGATGCATATACTGACGAAGACGAGTATAGTTAATTATCATAAGCATTCATAGATTCTGGGTGGTGTACATATAATGGAAATTCAAGAAATGGACGGGAGGGTCCATCGCAACGAGAAAGATGTTCTTCTACAGATCAATAAACAGTTGGTACTTCTTTTGAAGGTGGTCGGCGATAAACAAATACATCCATAGATCAGATAAGATCTCCCGATAAGCAGCGAATTGAATACTTGGCCTCAAGCGCGCAACTGCTCCGCCTCCATTGTTCTTCCCCGACCCATTCATTTCCACCCTACCAAACCCACCCCTCGGCCCAATTGGCGTCCATTCATTTTCCCTTCTTTTCAATTCTCATTCATGCCTTAATCGATTGATTTATCCGCCCCTTGCCATACAGATTCGTCATGAATGGCTTCGCATCGCACGGCCTCGACGAGGATGCGTTCGGGGAGAAGTCCGGGCTGCAGGGCGGCCTGAAGACATTCGATGCATTCCGTACGTCTCTTGGACTCAACAGAAGCCCGCCGTAAATGTAAAGAAAGAAAACTAACATACACGATCCAGCCAAAACCAAACCCGACTACACAGCTCCCTCCCGCCGCGGCGGCCAATGGACCGTCCTGATCCTCCTCATCTGCAGCATCTTCTCCATCTCCGAATTCAAAACCTGGTTCAAAGGCTCCGAGAACCACCACTTCAGCGTCGAAAAGGGCGTCTCGCACGACCTCCAGCTGAACCTGGACATCGTCGTGCAGATGCCCTGCGACGCCCTGCACGTCAACATCCAAGACGCCTCCGGCGACCGCATTCTCGCCGGCGAGCTGCTGAAGAAAGACCCCACCAGCTGGAAGCTCTGGACGGACAAGCGCAACTACGATCACGAGTATCAGACGCTTAGTCGCGAGGATCCGAGCCGGTTGGAGGCGCAGGAAGAGGACGCCCATGTGGGCCATGTACTGGGTGAGGTGAGGCGGAACCCCAGGAGGAAGTTCCCCAAGGGTCCCAAGCTGCGGAGGGGAGATACTGTCGACTCGTGTCGCATTTATGGGAGTCTGGAGGGGAATAAGGTGCAGGGAGATTTCCACATCACGGCCAGGGGTCATGGGTATAGGGATATGGGGGGACATTTGGATCATTCGAGTATGTTTTCTTTTTTTTTTTTCCTCCTTCTTTTCTGCGCGCGCGCACACACACACACACACACTCTCTCTCTCTCTCTCTCTCTCTCTCTTTTGTGATCTGCGCATGGATTATAGAATTCAGGATCAGGACTAATGCATCACAGCATTCAACTTCTCCCACATGATCACCGAACTCTCCTTCGGACCTCACTACCCAACCCTCCTCAACCCCCTCGACAAAACCATCGCCACCACAGAATCCCACTACTACAAATACCAGTACTTCCTCTCCGTCGTCCCCACAATCTACTCCAAAGGCCACCAAGCCGCCCTCGACAGCACTCTCTACACCTCCAAACCCACCCACTCCAAGAACGTCATCTTCACAAACCAATACGCAGCCACCACCCAGGGCGCTGAGCTGCCCGAAAACCCCTACTACATCCCCGGCATCTTCTTCAAGTATAACATCGAACCGATCCTGCTCATGATCAGCCAGGAGAGGACCAGTTTCTTGTCGCTGTTGATTCGGCTCGTGAATACCGTTTCCGGGGTCATGGTTACCGGGGGTTGGCTTTATCAGATGGCCGGGTGGTCTCGGGAGCTGCTGAGGAGAGGGAGGAAGAGGAGGTCCGAAGGTGTGCTTGATGGGAAGTTGGCGGATGAGTAGTTGATTTTTCTTCTTGTTTTGTTTGGATTGTTGGGTTGTGATTGAATTGAATGGTGTCTTTGTTTTCGGTGTTTTTTGTTTGTACTATTTCCCTGTTTGTTGTTTGTCTATGGATTGCTTGGTACATATCGGTACAGCTACAAGAACTAAGGCATCCGGAAAGATGTGATAGAGAGAGAGAAAAAATGAAGGATAAAACATCATCAATTGGGATATCTACGCATCCGCCGTACTCCATCCAACCACAGTCCGTAAGCGTGAAACATGAACCTTCTCATAAAACAATACATAAAGAGATGGCCAGCTCAAGTATGAAATATAAGTCTAGATCTCGAATATCTCGCCCATTCCCACTCCAGCCCCTGCCGCTCCAGCCCGACTGTCAACCAAATCCAGTCGCCAGCCATGCCAGTCCTTGAGCTTCTTCTTGATCTCACGGACCCATTCCACGCGCTTGCGTGCTTCTTCCTCGGCCTGAGCGCGGGCAAACTCCGCCTCGTCAAACTCGTCGTCGAAGTTCTCCTCGGATAAGAGTTCAAGGCTGCCCCGTGTACCCGGGGTGTGCTGTTTATTCGAGGGCGCGCGGGCTCTGTTTCCATGTGTGTTACTTCCAGTGAAGGCAGCGAGTCCGCTAGAAAGGACAGTCGAGAAGGACGAGTGCTGCTGCACGCTGCGTCGGCGGGCATGCTCAGGAGCTCCACCGATGAGGTCAACATCGTCGAATGCATTCGCAGCCTGGTTGGCATTGGAAGCATAAGCGACGCTCGGTTCACGGCCATGGGCAAGTTCCTCGCGCTTCTCCTTCCATACCCCGCGCCGGAGGTCGAAGATTTCGCCTTCCAGGTCGCGGATTCGGCGCTCCAGCCGGGACCGTTCTTCGTCCTCGAGTTCATCGATGCCGTCGTCGTCCGCGCCAACAGCGTTGCGCTTGCGAAGCGTCTCCTGCTCTTCTTTCAACCGGAGATTCTCGTTCTCGGCGCTGGTTAGTCGGCTCCGGAGCTGTGCGACCTCTTGTTCTGCCTTCTCGCTCTCGCGCAGACGGGCTTGATGCCGTGTTTCGGACTCCTTGTGCAGGTTGCCCATTGCTTCGATCTTTTTCTCCAGCGTTTCGATCTTCTTCTCGGATTCGGATTTGCCTTCCTTTGCTTCCGAGAGCTCCCGTTCTAGGTTCTTGATCTGGGTTTCTGTGGAGGTCTTATCCACCCCTTCCTTGACGGCTTTCTCTGAGGCACGGGTTAAGGCATTCTTAGTCTCCGTGAGTTCGCTCTGCGCGCTCTCCAGCGCTGCTTCGGAGCTTGATAGCTTCTGTTCCAGAGCCTTGATCTGCGCCTCGTGCGCACTACTAGATGAAGACTGATCCGTAAGCTGGGCGCGTAGGTTCGAGATCTCAAGCTCCATAGCCTCAATAGTAGCAAACTTCGACTCGAGCTGCTGCACAAGGTCCGCAGGAGGGGACTCCGCCGAGGCGGGCGACGCAGTACTCCGATGCGTCTTTTGCAGATGCGAGTTCTGTCTCTGGAGTGAGGCAATCTCCGCTTTCTATAACCACCGTCAGTAACAAACCCAACATAGCTATAGTCACGTCCACATCACAACCGTAGCAAGAAAATGAAAAAGGGAAAAAGAGGGAAGACTAACCAACTCCTCAACCTCCCTCACCTTCTCCTCAGCCTTCGCCAACTTCTCCTTCAACTCCGCAACATCGACACTCGCCTCGCGGAACTCCTCCAACTGCTCCTCCGTCTTCTTCCACCGGCCCGTCGCCTCCTCAAGCTCCTTCTCCAACCGCCGGTTCTCCTTCTCCACCTCTTCAATCCGCCCCGCCTGCTTCCGATACACCTCATGCACAGAGTCCCCGTCAGCCGTCAACGGCGGCAAAGAAGGCGACTTCAGCATCGCAGACGGCGGCGACGCACTACCCTGCGAAACAGACCCCTTCCGGAACGATGACGACCTCATCTTCGACTGAATCGACAGCGAAGGCTGGCGGCCGTGGCGCGACGGCGTGTCTGCTTTGACGGCGGGCTGGGGCTCCGTTGAGGGGGAAGGGGAGGTAGGTTGTTCGGCGGCGGCGGCGGCGGCGGCGGCGGCGGGTTGTTCAGGTTCATCTTGTTGTTGCTCTTCAGCCTTATCTTGGACGTCGTCTGTTGGTTTCGACTCCGATTCCTCTTTCGGGGATTGTGGCTGCTCTTCTTCTTTCGCTTGTTGTTTGTCTTCAGTGCTCGGCGAAGACTCCTTGGCCGCAGAAGCCTCAGAATTAGAGGATTTCTTATTCGCCTTCTTCTTCTGCTTCTGTAGTTGCGCGACCTGTTCGGGTTAAGTTACGTTAAACATGTATTCGCCGAGTCGTGTGTTTGGTTCCAATGGAATAAAGGCCTTGGGTGGGATAAGCAAGGACGTACCCTCTTTTTCGCGGCCGCTAGCTTCTCGGCCTTGGTGCGCTCTTCGTCGTCGGCCATTTTGGTCGGTATTTAGGGGAAGAAAGAGAGTGAGGTGGGTTAATTGTTTGGGTTGGTGAGATTCGGGCGTGTATGTATATGCGGATCGGAAGGGACAGCTTTCCCCGTCGTGCACGGACCACTTTGTTGTTTCGTACCTTATGGAATGCTGGCCTTGCCGATGGATTATTCTATGGGTTCTTGTTGGGAGTGGGGTTTTAAGGGTTATTTGAGGTTTAGTTTTCGTTTCTCTTCTATTACTGGGTTCTACTGTTCACTTGATGTGGTGTTCCATAATTAATTCAGTGATCAAGAATTGTACATACATGAACGGAAAGACAACGCCCCGGGCGCGCCGCAACAAATTGGGTATGCAGCGCAAAATCATCAAAACCTACACAGCGAAACAACGACTTCATCAATAGGGGCCTATTATCATCCCTGCCGGTCACCAAACGCCCCAAACCTGTGCAGATGCGGCCGACATAATAAACAACTGGGCAAAACGTTGAGAATATCCATATTGAATCGAAGAAAAGGGGGCATCAGTGGAAGATTAAAAGGTAAGACAGCGAAGCAATAATAAGTCGTAATGGGTTGAATCGTAAAGTTAAACCTCCATCGAGTCGGCAATTTCCTCACTCATAGCACGTACCGTGCCCTTGCTACCGGATCTAGATCGGAATTCCTCGTCGCTGAGCACGTAGTTGTCGTATTCGTCCACAACAGGTCGGGCAGGCTTGCCGACGTGCTCTTCGTCAGACTCACTCTCGTCTTCGAAGTGCACTGCTTCGCCGAGCCAGTAGCGGGCCCGCTTACTTGATCCGAGGTCCGGCGTGAGATAGCCGTCGTCGTACGTCCTCTTTGCGGTCGGCGTAGCGACTCCATCGCTCGGCGTGTGACTGAGAATTGGGATGGCTCTGAGGTAGAGATAACAGACACGCTTCCGGATACGGTTAAAAAAGAAGTAGTGTAGACTCCAGATCGCTCCGTCGTCCGCATCAGAAGGATCCTCTTCCGGGGAGTAAGAGTAGATGGAGCACTCCTTGAGTGACAGCTGCTCATCGATTATTCGCCACATCCTCGGCCCCCATGTAGCAGAGGCCCCGGCATTGTATGACCCCGAGATGGTCACGGGGGATGGGGGAGCGAGGTCGATGGCTTCACGCGGTCGGAGATTAAATAACGTGGAATCGATCGTATTCATCACTCTTTTGAGATTTCTCTCGCGGTGGAAGTCGGACGGGCGCAGAACATGAGAAAAGTCGTAATCTGGATGGCTTGCGTTCAAAGTTGCGATCAGATAGGCGAAGGTCCTCCGGCTGGAGTGGTCGCTCAGGGGCCCGAAGGGGCTAGACCGGGATAGATTGAGCGAGGCGGCCGCGTCCGACGCATTTGGCGGCGACAACGATGCGGACAGGCGAAGAGTTGATTCATACTGTGCTTCAAGCGACTGTTCGATGTTCTTATACAATTTGCGGTCCGCACGTGCTGCCTTTGTCGTGTAAAGATCGCAGCCTCCGAGAATGTGGCAATCGCCAGTGTCGAAGTTCAGGGAACTCGTCACGTCCTCGATCTCAGGAAGGGGAAGGAACTAGTGCAAGCAAAACGTTAGTACGGGATAAGGGATATGGATGTTGATATTGGGGAATATTGGATTGCGAACCTTCATCTTTGACAATAGCGGTCAAGCGTCCTGACCGGTCGATCCAAGGCGCAAGATAAACAAGGCGATTAACACTCTGTCAAAGGCAAGAGGGTCTCTTCTTGCAACCAGCAGATGAACCAGGTATCAACGGTATCCCAGGCGATAAGGCAGCGTCCACGTCGGCTGAAACGTAGCCGATCGGAGATAAGAGGTCGTGAGTTGGCAACAAGTGCTAGGCTGGCTGGGCAGTTATTCAATGGACAACAGGTGGGTAGTTTGAGTGAATCACGGCCAGATAGCCATGGCAAATAAGAGCAGATGGAAAGGAAGATGGAATGAGATCCTGGAGGGACACTGGGGGGATGGACGATCGTACGGCAATTGGGGGCCTGGGGGAGTTGCGCGTTGCGCCTCCGGGTCGGAGCGGGTCACGTGGCGGCGGTGTCGGCCAGTGATATCATTCACCCACCTCACGGGGGCCGATCCAGAACACGAGGGTCAGTACCAAACATTGGGATGAAAGTCACTTTCCTTGGTCAAATCCAATAATTGCAGCAAGTTCATAGCCATGTGGTATTAATTAGTGGTCGTGAACTGGGTAGAAAACAACGCCTAGTATGTACGTCCAACGCCAATATGTCCTCCCAATATTCCCTAAAGCGGAAATCCAAATATAGAAACACAGGAACGCTCAGTTGCTGAATGTAAAAGGCCGCTACATAATCTTCGTAACCACATCTTCCTCAACCTAGAATGAGGACAATCCATATTAGCGTCGATCGACGGGAAGGCCAAAGGAGGATCGAAACGCACGAGACGCAGTAAACGACCGCGGTGGCAAAAAGGATTGCAGGCAAAACAATTGGGTGATATATAGCAAAGTGGAGCGGAAGAGCAACGCGCGCATAAGATACCACAAGCCCAAGAAACAAGGGGCAGCAAAGAGGACCGAGCATCACAAAAGAACAGACTAAAACAACCTCGGCAGAGCTCTGACGATGGATACGATCACATCCGATCATAGTACCCTCAGACCCCTACCATCGTTTATGCGAACTTCTAAGCAAGATACGGCGGTCAATAACTCACCTCCATGTCTTCCAGGCTGTCCTGTTGACTGATGCACCGGAGAACATTCTTCTTGCTGCTCTCCTGCATCTCTCCCGCCAACAGTAGCTCGTCCAGGATGAAGTATGCCTTTTGGAAGTTGAAAATAATGTCCAGCTCGCAGACGTTACCGTAATACTTGTCCATCTGCTCGACGTAACGATGCACGACTTCGAGGGTGATCAACTCGTTGTCGGTCGAAGCGCATCCGGCGATGAAAAAGAGGGAAGCATAACGGCGGTAAACAACCTTGCTGTCTGGTAACAAATGTCGGTTAGGAGGGGGGGTGGTTGTGGGATAGCAAGTATAGAAGTGGCTGGATCCGTACCCTTATACTCGAGGAAGTTGCACATCCTTGTCCGACGGGACAGGACAAGTTGGGTCACATCTTTGATGATCTTGGCCTTCTCCTTGGGAGAAAGAGTGGTGAACCATTTGGCCAGGCGCTGCGAGAAAGAATTCAGTCAGATGCAGCCGAACTTCCGGACCGGTCAAAAAGTCGGGTGGGCCACGAGGGTAAACGAACCACTTTGCCCTGACGGGAGAGGAGAATCAAGTAGCTAGATGGGGAAATTAGCGCACTCCCGTTGCCAATAATTGGCAGGGCAAGCTCACTGAATAGCCATTGTGTGCGGTGGGAGTGTGATTTGTTGATGATGGGGAGCGAAAAGGCCACGAAAAGGAGTTGGTGGAGGGAAGAACACAATTAAACACACTCACCAGAGCTTCTGGAGAAATTCTTGCACGGGCCGCGCGGAGGGGGTTTTTTGGCTACTTTCTCGCACCTTGCCCCGCCTGTCAGGAACAACTTCCCTCTCTCCTGATTTATTTTACTTCCTTCAGTCATTGTTGGTTAATTTCTAATCCTTTAGGAATCCTTCAGGAAACAACTGTCACGGTACACATCTGTCCTGGTTGCTCAACACCACCATTTATTTCTACACAACATAACCCTCGATTCAACCCAAACACAACAACAACAACAATGCAAGTATACTCGAGGACGTCACACTCGGCCGGTGCTCTCAAGTATAGTCCCAAGTTGATACACGTGGGATGTATTCATATCTCTTCTGACGCCAAGCGACAAATCCTCGGTAGTTTCACGCTAAGCTTCTGAACTCGATCCCGGTCGAAACGATTGGCCGCGCTTTGGCTGGCCATATCAAAGCAAGCAAGACAAACTTTTTAATTTCCAAAGTCCAGTTTCAATATTAGGCATTCAACATACACATTGCACTTAATACAAGTCCGAGTCAGACCACTTGATGCTTCGATTGGCCCCGAGACGATAAGTAATCAACCTCGGGACATCCATCGCCCTACTATTGAACCCAAAGATCAAAGCCCGACAGGGCAAATACCGGAGCATAACAAATTGTTAATAATGTAGACTGACGGTTCATAAAATTGGATACTGCGGCGAACCAGGAAAGTGGGGTGTTCCTCGATTTATCTTCATGCGCAGAACCCTAACAAGAAATATATTTCTTCACATCCACTATAGGGAGTTCTCGGGGCCCATATCCCAGTCGTACACACCCACGACATTCAAGGGAGCGCACCTATAACATGCTTGATATAGCCCACCGGCCTCATTCATTCATCAAATCATGTAAAATCCCGCATGCTACTGTAAGCCCATAGTCCACTCTTAATCACACAACCAGTCAAAAGTCCCCCGGTAAAAAGAGCCACAGTAAGACACACCAGCTCGAGATACCCTATGTCCGTGATATCATAGAAAGTATAATTCAGGTATGGAGGATACTTGCACGCCTTCCAAGGTCGATTGCCTTCACCGGGGCTATATTTTTCTCTCCCAATGGTTTTGCCCATACGCGGAATATGTTTGAAGTCAAAAAGCGTGCGGTCTCGGAGCACTATCCCCTGGTACAAGAGCTCTCGGGAGAGCTGATACATAGAAATTAGTACAGCTAAATCACACGACATGCCAGACTTGTAAACCCTACCTTAATCATGAACTCGTCAAACATAGGAATCATCCGCTGCAGACAAGCAAGCCCTCGAACAAGAACACAGTATCCGGCAAACATGAAGTGGTAGACGAACCCAGGCTTCCCAAGCTCAAGATCGTTGCAGATCTCGTCCCCGTTAATCCACCGACTACCAGCCTCAATGAACTTCTTCGAGACATGGAACGGGGCAGGAAGGTTCGCCACGCATTCGACAAAATTATAAGCGACTACGCGTGACGTCTCCGTGGTATGCAGCTCGTGGGCGACCATGCTCTCCATTGTGTGCTTGCTCTTTTGCACAGTCTCGAAGTATGATGTCGGTGTTCCAAGAAGGTAACCAAGGTATCGAAAGAGGGCGATGTAGTCTTCGACCTCGTCGGTGGAAGGGGTGATCTTAAACCTAGGCAGTTGGAGCCACATTGGATTGCAGCAGAAAGTGCTAATGGAGTGAATGCTATCTAATGCGTTGACAGGAACACCATAACGGTCGATATCGAAATACTGAGGTTTTGTGCGACACAGATGTAAGATGCGCTGTCGAACGGATGAATGGAGAAGTCGGACCCGGACGGTTGCAATATGGCCTTCGCCGCCGGGCTGGATGGTAGCGAGGTCATGAGTAACATGAACCAACCATTGGAAGGTCTCGAGCAATCTCTTTAGCAACATACGAGTTGAGAAGCTGCCAGTCCGGACCAGGACTTCTACGACGCCGGAGGCTGCCTGAATGTAGAATCCGAGTCAGTCATACAATCTTCAATGGATTCACGTCGGCCAAAGGGAGTTATACAGAATTTTCTGCTACAAACCCCTGTAGCGCGAAGCCGACAATGTTGGCAATCATATAGCGATGCAAAAACCGCTGGCCTCGCTCAAGTTGCTCCCAGTCAACCCAGTCTGGGACTGTGTGAAGTTCTTTCCAGAATTGGGTTAAGACCTCATCCTCCCCACGATGGTCTCGGAGAATAGTGTAAAGATCGCTGGAGGGTGGAGTGGTTCCTTTTACCTTGTTATCTTCTAGCAATGAAGATCGTATGAACTGAAGCCGCTCCAGAGCAGCAGCGCCCAATGTGTCAAACTGCTGACGCAGAGGCTCTGTCTTCTCTCTAGAGAGATGGCTATCCGTCCAAGTAAAAGAGTATCCCCATTTGCTTATAGGGTCACCAAGGTTTGAGTGAGGAGGCAGGCTGGTGTCCATCTCGTTCATGACTTGAAGATAAGCTCGAGGATATCAATGTAAACAAAGCTGGGTGCATTTTCGGTCATTGAGGGTTGATGCGAGTATTTATGCTCATCTACTTGCTATAGAGCCGGTACTATACCTGAGTTCAGTACAGACGGCCCATTTCAGACGACATCCGGCCGAGTTTGTCCTTCTCACATCCCGAGACGACCCAACCTCTATTCTGTCCCCACATTCGTCAGGTTTTAGTGCCCCGGAGTGCGCCGTATACAACAGATGCTAGTTTCGCATCTGGAGGCCATCCGAGGCCATAGAGGAGGACTCCAAACCATGTAGATCGGCGCCCAGCGCCTTATAGTCCAATTGAATCGAACTACGTATATGGATCAAGGTGTTGTACTGCTTTTTCGAGGAGCACAGTGGGGATATTGGCCAACATTATGTGGGCTGACGGGAGGTTGGGATGATAAAGAAATCATATGAAAGAAACCGATATCCACACGCAGCTATACGTGGCTGTACCATTCCATTGGAACCGGACACAGAACCATGACTTGGTCGATGCCCCATAAAGCGCGCTAAATCCATTAATGAAGAACGGTTCCCCACTTGACTAAACTCACTCCATCGCGTCGGGGGACGGATAAGAGATCCGCCCAGGCCTATAATTCAATAAATCGAATTAGTTTGAGCAACAATAAAGTTTTAGATATGGCCTGAACAAGGAACCATGATCGTCATGGACGAGATCCCGATCTAAAGATCGATAGTGCATGAACCTCAGCCTCTGTGGCGAAGTATAGACGGAAATGTTGGGACGATCCTTAGTGAACTGTGGCTATCAACTAATCCACCTTCTTTATTTTGTCTGCAGGTAGAAGGATCAGGAAATGAGCATCCTTTGAAAACACATCATCGGTGTAACCCGTGAGTCAGGCTTGTCCAGAAAGGACAGACCTTGACATGATTGAATCTTGCTTGTGGATTTGGCGATCATCCAAGGGATGGCTAGTCTTGCCTGGAAAATGAGTATCATAATCGCAGTATTTAAGGATGGTAGCGGCTAATAGAATACCTATTTAATTTCAGTAATTAGCCCCTTCAATTCTCACGCCGAAGCTTTCATCAGTTTATTTGTCTTTACCATGGAAACTTCACAACCTTCTGACGAAATAATATTGCCAAGGAACGCTGCGCGTAGAGATGCCCATGTCTCTGTACGCCTTCCTAACATGTTTGTGCTCTTTTTATCGGAGAAGCCAGTAATCAACAGGTGTTATGAAACGGTAAAGGAGGAGTCCGAGTTTTGGATAGCAAGGTCAGTACGTCCTACAGAAGTCATAACATGCAGCTCTAAGCATATTCCAGAATATGCGCGTTTGGAAACAGGACTCGAAGAGTGATCACGAAATGCGATTTTTCGTACTTTTGCTCAATCGTAGTACCAGATGCTTCTCCTTTAGAGCTTCGGACAGTATGTGATTGGGGCAACTGGGTATGTGTATCGATCATAACACGATGCCCTTGAAGACATCGAAGACATCGGCCTGCTAACCTGTGTTGTCACTTCTAGGTCTTTCCGTTCGATGACAGTGAGCTTTGCAGTTATTGTCTTCCTGGTCAAAATCTACTAAGCCATTTCACTCCAGTGTTCGACAATGGAGGTCTAAAGAATGACCCCATACAAGCTCAACAATTGGTCGACAGTCTCCTAAATGGTATGCAAGATATTGGGACTGTGTCAGATGATAGCGAAGAGCACCCTCTGGTTCAAGTCCATAATTCCGTATGGCATCGCCTTACCAAGGTACCTTTCTTCTGCTCTTTTGTCTCTTTTTTACTTGCCGGGAGAGCTTTGCTAACGTTCATAGACTTCTCCAGTTGGTATGATCCTCAAGGCTGAGACTACTTGTGCCCGGACTAAGGAATGATCAAGGTGTCCGTCGCAGGTTTGCAAAGGCTATGAGAGATTACTGCAATGGAGCCATCGAACAAGTCCACAGTTGTTCTAGGGGTGAGTACCCGACACTAGACGAGATGCTCGCATTACGTAGACAGTCTGCCGGAGTTTCACCTCTCTTTGCCCTAGTTGAGTACGTCACCGCAGTCACTCTAGGTATATTCGCGCAGGCCGTTAACAATCAGCAGGTATGGCCACAAGCTCCATATCCCAGACTCAGTCTTCGAGACTAGAAGCATCAAAGAGATAGAAAGAATCGGAATTGACCTCGTTCTATTGTGAGTGTTAACCTCGAAGAGAGATGAACCACGAGCTCAACGACCATAGGCAAAACGATATTCTCTCGTATTGCAAAGAAGAGGTCAGTATCTATGAAACCTTTATAAAGCCAGATCGCCCAGTATATTTCTTCTGACGTACCGGAACTGTAGAAAGAAGGTGTAGCTCACAACATGGTTGCCGTTTGTCGACGTGCGGGAATGCCTGCACAGATGGCCTTTGACCACATCGGTGGTATGCTCCTTTCCCGTTATCACGACTGGTACCTTGCGCTAGCAGACCTACCCAGTTGGGGCGAGAGTGTCGATTCGGAAGTTCAACAGTACATTCGTGGAGTACAGAATGTTGTCAAAGCTAATCTTCACTGGAGGTGAGCGACGGCTGACTGCAAGTTTTATGCTAGCATTCTGATCTGACACTAATGCTTGCATAGCTTTCGCTCCGGACGATACTTTGGAGAGGTGAATGAAGAGGTCCGAAAGACTGGCATCGTAAACGTGCAGCCACAACTTGTCGATGAGCTGTCAGTTCTCTAAGGTTGTCTGTGTAGCTGTTTTCCTGACTAAAAGAGTTTATGAATGTTTTTATCCATCACTTTTCGTTTTGTATGACGTTTCGATATTGTCAGTGTTCTGAGTCGTTGAAGAGCACCAGAGGGGCAAGACTGGGGGCTGGAGGCGTGACTCACAGCTTGTCAGAGGGATTGCATAAAAAGGTTAATCTAATTGAACATACGCGTATCCATATATCATAGTTCACTCCTATATTTACAGCTGACGATACAAAATATCAAACTTAAGCTTCATATAACATTACGATATCAAACATACAGCAAAGTAGATACAAAACTCCAACCTTCTCCGAATCACCTAATTATTCTCCATCTCCTCCATATCCATTTCGCTCTTAGCTGCCTGCCCACAGCTAGAGTGGATATACATATACTGCCCCGCAACTCCATCACGAACCCGTAGAGTATTATTAACATATGTATGTAATTAGTATAGAATTGCAGGCATAGTCGTTTTTCATATTACCGCGAGACACGATAGGTTGTGTTCATCAATTGACGGCGTTTCCAAAGCGTTGACAACGTATACACGTCATACGATTACTGACTAAAACATAAGCTATATGACTCATGCAGTTGCACAGGTAAGATCATGGGATACCAGACAGCTGGCACCGTAGATCCTGTCTGAAGTAACACGGTCAGTTCCTCATAGCAAATCCGAAGAGACGGCCATCTTACTCTGTTCCCCATGATTTCTCTCCTTAGACCTGGGCCATGCTCGGGCGGGCTCCACGGGCAGGACCCACCCGAGGGCGATGGCTGACGGCTCGGCGGGCCGCCAGAGTTGAAAGCGCGATGGAAGCCGTGTATCCAGCCCAGGCAAGCCAAAGGAAAGCAGTCGACGCCTGCGCCTCACGACAACGCTTCTCACGGTGCACGGAGCCGTTGGTTATCTCGTTGTGGAGAGTGTATTCCTAGATGATCGACAATCAGCCGGTGGATCTCAATCTCAATAGTGGGTGGGTCTGGTGATAGCACTGCTGCGATCGGAGTGCATCTCAGATCCCGAAGTTCGTGGACCACACGTACGTTATTGCTGCAGCTGTGGGCCTCGAGCCTCGCTGCCAATGCGATACCGGCCGTAAGGAAGAAGATCGCATTGAGAGTATCCACGACGATCACGATGATCGGGTGGATCGCCCAGTCGATATTAATCGTTGCCGGCACCAAGTAGAACAGTGTGAACATGGAAAATGCCGAAACAAACATGGCATAGTTGACGGTCGCAGGGTTTCCGCTGAATGCACCCGCGATCATGTTACCAATGAGGGCCATGACCAGCAGGGTCCATAGGAACTACGTCAAAGCGCATCTTGTTAGCTAACTCTGTGGTACCTGGTACAATATTGAACTGCCATCGCTATCGAGCGGGACATACCTCCCACAGTCGGAGACCGAGCTGAATCGCGTTCATAGCCATTTCGACAGCTTAGGGCTTTGTATGTGATAGTGGATATGATATGTCTAGTCTCGGACAGTCGCGTGCGGTGAAGCGCGTCGTTTGTGTTAGGGTATTCGCAACGGAGAAGAATCGTCCCAGGCGCTAAAAAGCCGCAAAATTTATGGAGCTAGTTAAAGATGGGTTGACAGATGTAAGGAGGGATGATAGGGATGATGGGGTTGATATTGTATGAACGGAATGTCCGGGTGGGCGGGCGATGACGATATGCTGCGGGATGGCTGCGACGTCATGCGAATCATGAAATCACCACCAGCAGAATTTTTTTTTTCCACTAAACGGATAGAGACAAAGAATAACTAGATGATGGTATCCTACATTATATACTACCTAATCCACCTCGGCGAATATCCAACCGCGTCTCCTTGAGAAATAGTTGTCAGGCAGTGCCTAATCACTTCTTCTTAGCGCGAGCCCGCTATAGTATGCATCCTATAACAACAAAGTATCACAGGCAACGCAGTGCTCTGTGCAACTTCCTCAGCCCATCATCCTATACAATCTTCCGCCTCGATCCGACATGAAACATAAATGCCGTCACCATTCCTTCGTACTCTCGATGGGCTCCAAACTTAAACCGACCGCGATGACGATCGGTTCCAAAGGTGGGCGCTCTGTCGCCCAATGAAACCCTATACTTTCGTTATAGATCCAGGGTCTCTCTGAAATCGATCTCCCCCTTACCAATTATGGCATGTTCTAGCTTCGACGCATATAGTTAGCTTCGATGGAGATAAAGATTTTCTCATGCATCCCATACTCAGGATCATAGCTCCAAAGTTAGACGGATCCTGTTTGCCAGTTCATCCTAGTGAAGCCCATAGCTTTGTACCAGGAAGTATTCGTTCATAGTGAAGACAGTGAGGACGAGCGAGCCTCATCAGTATTGGAAAGGATCCAGTTTAGCTATATGGAAGCGCCAGTGGCGTGACTCGGTAGTTAGAGTCTAGGTACTTAGTTTGCTGTCTGCTGAACCACACCAGTTCAATTTGAAATAACCGGGTCGTTCCTAGACCACTACCGATGGGCATGGTTCAGGGTTCCCTGGCTACCTTACGAGGTCTGCGTAGTTACTGGATAACACGGCGCTAACTCCCGACAAGAGCTCATATGATGCCCGAAACCTATACATTGAGTTTCTATGATCTCGGACGATATGAACATCAAGAAAGTTTATCGAGTCATTGAGCACAAATGATACATGTGTAGAGTACATTAAGTGGTTAAAAAGCAAATAACTCTGGTTCTGGTATACTAGTAGAAGACCCATACAACGAGTATGGCTTCACTTCGTAGATGGCTTAAATGCGCTTTGGACAGACCCGTACCTTCATCCTCTGTCAGTATATTGCGTGCTGTTCAACCAATGTGGTAGACTCACCCTTGAGTACATTGCTTGCCGAGGGCCACACTTCCGCTCCTCATGTAGCAGATTTTGGCTTTCCAGCAATCCGCAGTCGTGCACTTAGGACTCTTGACACTCATCTTACCCTGGAGCTCATTTTGCTGGGTTACTAAGTCTCCGTCCCGCTCCATAGCTTCGGTAACCTGATGCCAGAATGTGGCATTCAGGGGGGCCTCCTTGTCCCACCCAGCGGCAGAGCCATATGTGTCCCGGGTAGAATATTCGAACTGATATACAGGCCCCGTCTCCGTAAGAGAGCTGAAATCGGACACGTTGCTAAAGAAGGTATATGCCTCGTAGATGTTGAAGTCCCCTGTATCCACTTCGTACAATCTGAAGCCGCTGTTTAGATTTGTCAGAGGGGTTACGCTGGGTCCAATCCAGCCAGTGGTCAAAGCATTTTCGGCATTCCGCATTGTGCCATTGTTCGCGTAGTATACCATGAATTGATCTTCATGTGTGTGACCGAAGAATATGTTTGCAATAACATGAGGGGAATAGCGGTCGACAATCTGGTAGAAGAGATTCGTAGGATTAGGGAGAGGATTGGACCCATCCCATCCGGACAGAACGTGGCCAACAAGCCAAACACGCTCGCCATGGTCCTCTGCTTCCTGAAGCTCGGAGATCATCCAAGCAAAGATTCCGGAATTGTCAGGGTTTGTCGTGTTGATAAGGTTCAGATAGTTAGACTTGTACCAGAAATCTACATGTCACGCGTCAGTAAATCGCATTATGAAGGTCCAGATGACTGCCCCTACCTGTGTTGAACGTGATAACGCGCAATCCATAATGGGTTTTAATGCTGTATGCCCCATAATGAAGCTTGGCTTCCTGGACAGCGGCATCATCGATCCACCCTTCGTGTCGCCACAGCTCTGCAACATGATCATAGTTCCAACTCTGTTGCTGGCCCAATGGTCCTGGAAGGGTGTGTGGAGATTCAATGTTCTCAGGGCTAGTGTCGTGGTTGCCCAAAGCAGCGAAGACTGGACCTGAGAGGTACGACTTCAGCATGCCGTATACACTAGTCTCCGTATATTGCGTATAGGCCCGATCAACTTGAGTAGCAGGGTCATCATGCGAGACTAAATCTCCTGTATACAATGTGAAGGCTAAAGGATTCTTGTCCTTGTCAGTTCCAGTCAAAGGACCAACAGCTTCCAGAGCGGCAAGACCAAGGTCATATGGTGTATCACATTTGTATGATCCATAGACAGAAGCTGGAAGGAGAACCTGGTCCTCTGAATACGAGTTGTATAGATTGCTCCGGCAGCACATGCCCGACGAGCAGTTTGCCTCCGAATTCACGGAGTAACGTGGATCCAGATGAAAATCAGACAAGTGCAGCACCTTAATCCGCTCACCACTAGGACTAGGAACGCGTGGGTTTGCCGGTTTTGGCTTTGGAAACCAATCTGACACATTTAATGGGTTCGTCACAGGCTGACTGCAGAAAGTGCTGCTCAGGGAATTGCATATGTAGTCGCCGTCCAGACCCTGAACGTCTGCATAGGCTAGAACCTGAGTCCAGATCGCTCCAAAGACACCCGCCGTATATTTCTCTTCACATGCATCGTCTGAAGCGAACTTGAACTTTTTACATAGAGCGATCAACGTTTCGGGCACTAATACAGGCGCAAACAAAGCAGCCGGCTTAGCCGCGGCCAAAGCTGCCTTGCAAGTGGTGCAGTTACTGTTCGTATTGTTCGCAGTGATGATGCGGGTAACATTGGCCACTACTCCGTGAACCAATGCCTGCTGTTGATGCTCCGATAAGTTCGCAGATGGCTCTGGGAAGTAGACGGGGTCGTTATTGTCCTTAGGGATAGTATCAGGATTCGTCAAGTCATAAGGGAATGTGATATTTAAGATAGGGTCATGAATGATCGGTTGCGGCTCTTGGGTTGGTTCTGCAGGAAGATAATAATAAGATCTAGATCAAGGGTTGTGAGTATTTTCTATAGTCGGGGCTGCGTCTGAACAATTGAAACGTACGAGAAGGCGCTGGTCGGGAAGCCAGCTGAGGCTACATAGGACGGAGCCCCAGGCAGTGACGAGGCAGCAAGGGCATCTGCTACGTTTGAGCTGACCCCGGCCAGAATGGCCTGCATTGTTATCCAATGGGACGCGTAACCCATGAGTCCAATAAGCAACGAGCGTTCGCTATATCGGACGCAATTGAGACGAGACGAAACGACGCCCACGGCCCCTAACAATGTAGTGACAGCGAGTACAACGTGCGACTATCAGCATGGCGGTTGAATTTGCGGAGTGCACTATTGTCTTATAAGGGACGGGTGATAGTTGTTGAGCGGGCAGGTATTGACTCTTCCTTATCTGGAAAGGGGATGCACGTGGCGCTGATCTTTAGATCGACTGGACACAGTGAGATTAGAAATGAATTTGGTGGAGAAAGCGTCAGAACTACTAGTAGTACGTACATCTTACGAGGCAAGGAC
This sequence comes from Aspergillus pseudonomiae, assembly GCF_009193645.1. NCBI lineage: Eukaryota > Fungi > Ascomycota > Eurotiomycetes > Eurotiales > Aspergillaceae > Aspergillus > Aspergillus pseudonomiae. Next base: position 69,921 of record NW_022476102.1, read on the forward strand.
ATAGTAATGTTGGGCGATTCATACTCAATTATACACATGGATAACCAACATGATGTTGGACATAAAGCGGTGGATAGAGAATAAGGTACATACATAAATACTATGGAGTGGTTTTCCAGGACCCATGGGTACTTTAAGGAACCGTGGGGTTTGATTGGTCGAATTCTACTCGTGACGGGTTTTGTACCTTGTTCTCCAGGCAGCTTCTAGGTATACTACTAATAACTCCGGTATCAATGGCTACCTTTTGTTCTTCTGGTTTTCCTTTCTTCTCATTTTGCGCTCTCCCTAATGTCTCCATGGTCGAAGTTATAGGCTGATGCGCACCCTCGGTCGAAAGCTACGACTTGAAAGCCCTCAGGGGATTTAAAGCTCCTTTACATAACTCTATCTTAAGCCATTATTCCCCTTCTTGATGGATCAGAACAAATCATTGTATTTATGAACCTCGAGCCTATGATATAGGATGTGAGACCGGTCATTCCTGTAACAATTACGATATCTCGTCTCAGACATGGGGAAAAATCAAATGTACGGGAGAAAAGTAGGCAAAATTCTATAAAGAGAACAGATGAAGTCATGTTAAGTTCTGACATTCAATTAAGCAATAACGAGTGATATACTTATTTCTACTCTTCTTGACTCAACACGAGCACCAAAGTATAGATATATATAACTACGAACTCCCCAGCCCTATCTCCGGATTACGTGAGCAACACCAACAACCACAAGAACAGTTCAAGAGATAGATTTCCACTCCACACTTAGTTGATGTGTTTCACGACGATGCTATAACTACAGCCTCGAATTCCATTCTAGGGGCAGGTTCGACTATCAAATCATCATTCAATCATGATTCGATTGCCAGGGACCCATGCTGGCGGAGATCCATTGTCTCGGGTACGACCAAGCTCAGGATCGACACGATTATCATCTTGGGGCTAACGGCTAGATCATGATGTCATGAGATTCCGAGACCCCGAGTTGAAATATTAACTTTGGGAGGTAATTAAAGCTTCGGGGAATGGTTCATCATTATAGCTATTGACTGACCCATCTAGATACGTTTTGGGGTCTTCCGTGAAGTGGTTACGTAGTAGACATTATCATCAATTTTTATATCCCAAAATGAATATATTGTTCTAATTTACCGAAGGTAACTTTCTTCTCGTATTGCTTTTGCATTACTTTTGCGATTGTGCTCCTGCATCGAGACTAAACACACTGTTGTCTTCAAAATGCCGGTACTTCCCTCTTTACAAGGTTCCACCTTTGATAATGACATTCGCGATCGTCATTTGGTATATGACTATGCAGCGCAGGATGCGGAGGGAAATCCAGAAAAATGGCGCTATGAAATGTGGTTCTACAACGAGGACCGCATAAATTACGCCATTCATGGGGGCCCCATGGCGGGGCGTGCGGCGTTTCAATCAGCCACATACCAATGCATCCGGCCCGGAGAGTTATGGCAGTGTAACTGGCTCGAGGAAACTGGCACCATCTGTTCATTGGTTTTCGATATTTCGCGGAAGCATATCACGACCTTGATAGCATTTTCCAAGGGACACTGGGAGAAGAATACGACCGCTCGCGGCGATAAACGCAACCCAGAGGAGCTAGCACGGATGAGAAATTTAGCTCAAATCGGTACCCAAGTCGATAGGATACTTTTGAGTGAACGGGCGGAGATCTTGGAGGATTTCCGTGGTCCAGGTAATTTAAAACCAATACAGATGGACTGGCCGACTTTGTGATAAAAAGACATGGTAGCATCGAGAGCTGCAAGATTCGGCCCGGTCGGCTGTGGGCAAATAGGGGTAATCCGACCAATGCGTGGCACAACTTTGTCCGAAAGTGAGGAGCATTTCACTTTGTCCTATTCGGTATATAACCAAACAAGTAAACCAGGCTCCGAGGACACATTTCTTCAAGAGACCGATTTTGCGTGCAACCCAACCCAACCCTCATGCGACAATGTTAGATGTCCACAAACGATAGCAGGTTTCTGAGAATTGATAGAATCCTGGCAACGTATATTAGGACTGGGTCATTTCAAGATGCCCAGAAGTGGAACCGAGTATTGGCTGTGTCCTTCAATGCCAACGTTCGTAGACCATGCTAGCGGCTAACGACATTGTCATTGTTCCTGGAATGACGGCAGTCATATCGCATTGAGCTTGAACACGATGGCCCACACGGCCGGGGAAATTCAGAGCCTGCTGCGGACGGGCATAGATCGTGAGAAGACCTAATAATCTCTTCTTTAACAGTAAATTAGTATTATGCATGTCAAGTGGTAGACATGCGAGCGAAGAGTGGTGGAATGCAGCAAGGTGCTATTAGTATGACCACCCAAGTTATGCAACTTGTGGCCGAGAGTATATAAAAGGGTATTCGACGTGACATCGAGAACTCTATGTGGAATCTTGATTTGATGACGAGCTCCCAGATGATGGAGCCTGAAGGCACACCAGTTCTATTTGAACATCGTTTTTGCTCTTCAGGGGTGGGCTGTCGTACGAAGGACTTCGGCTGATGATGGCGACGGCCACTTGGTCTGCTTGTTGTTTCGCGGTCATATTGTCAATATACCACGTCTTCCAGGGGTCATCGCTAGAGCCAGGAGTTGACATCGTAGCGACCTTGTCGTTTACCGTCTCCGAGGCGAATGCTAACAAAAGAGTAAGTAACAGAGCAAACTAGCCTGGTAGCCTGAGACAAGGGACCTTCACGTACGCTTAACAGGAATTCTCTGGACATCGAAGAAAGGCGGTGGACAGTTGGGAAGAGCGGGCGGGTTGACAAGCATTTCATGCAACACAGTATCCAGGGGAAAGGTGTAATATTCTCCCTTGGCAGAGAGTTGATAGATAGCATCTTTTAATGTCTCCTTGAGGTTCATCGAGCATTGGGGTCCCCAAACACCATCACATCCATTAGTCCCCCCGGAAGGGGTACCTGTCAAGTTTCCCACACGCAAGCCAACTTCCAACGTGCGATTTGTGTCGATGGCTGAACTGTCGACATGATGTGCTGCATAACCCATCCAAAAGCTAGCCTTAGTCATAGGTTCGTTACCTTTACCCCGAGAGTTGGCGTCGTATGCATAATATAGTGAAAGGTCGTCCAAGAAGAGAGGAGAAAAGTCGAAGGAAACTGCCGTCTGGGCGTAAGGATCAACACATCCACCATCCCAGAAAGAACAGATCTGGGCGAGGCCCGGTTGTAGAATTGTTGACAACATCGCTAATAGAAGCAGACATGGTCGGAACGTCGACCTCGTTTCCCAAGGGTCCGCCATTTGGAAGTCGAGGACTATTGAAGTAGAGCCGTCTTCGTGAGGATGACCGAGTAGGCTCAGAAGCGCAGCGATAACAGAGGAGCAGCGGCCAGCACAACTGGCATGCTCATAACCGAGTTGGTGATAAGAGGAAGGTCGATGGTAGTCGAAGGTGGTCGAAGGGATGTGAGTAACAGCACTGGTAGTCTTGTACTAAAATAGCCTTGGATATTCTTTAGAACATAATAGACGCGTCCGTGAATTCCAAAACGCAGAACGACCCAAAAGTGTAAAGAGTAAAGATATCTATCCTCAGCGCTTCGCTCGTCGAAACCCCGAACTCGATGGTCGATAGATTCGCCAGGTCACCGTTTTCCGTGTCAGCAAGAGAATGGCCTCCTCTCGTGAAACGCCTTCCGCCCTGACACCAAAAAGCTAAGGGATTTGGAAGAACGCTAAATTAGATGGCGGTCGCACTGAGAAGAAAGAGGGAGGGGGGAATGCTCCCTGTTGTCAGAATTGGGGAATCGAGGTAGAGCAAGGTCCGAGTCGGGACCCTCCGCTAGTTGGGAAAAACGACCGATTCTCAGCACGGGAGTAACGGGGGGTTGAGGCCAGCTGATTATGGGTGTGCAGTAGAGGGAGAGGCTGTAACCTAAGGGGACCTCCAGAAAGGTCTAAGGTAATGTCAGATAGAAGAAGGATCGCAAAAAAGGAATCACAACAAAAAAGAAAAATAATCATTCATGAATGGTAAAGTTAGTAGTCACGGTGCTGCTGTCCAAGTCTCTCTTTTCTCGCTCTCCTTCTCTCCTTCTGTGACCGGCGACTTATTATTGTCTTGCCTGTGAAACAGGGAGTGTGGATCCCGGATTGGCTCGAGAAGACTCATCTTTCGCCGGCTCCCTGGCGTTTTAGGAGGTATTCTTGGCCATTCTTGGTCACTGACGCTAACAGAACAGTCCCCGCATATTTTCTCACCGAATGCGGCAGTTCCGGCGGTTGATCCGCCCAGGGTGCCAGGAGGCGTCCACTAAAAACGCCGCATCCTCACATATTTCGGTCTTCCAAGGGTTCGGAGGGTCCTGAGGGGCCAATGGGTTCGCCTACATAGTCTGCTGCCAGCCACCAATTGTACCTTGAGATTCAAACTAGTAAACAATCTTACCGTATTGTGACGGGCTCAAGTTACCTCCCACTGTGCTTCAGAGAAGTACTACTACTCCTCCGAGAAGGAGTAAGATGTAATTTACTTAAGGCAGTCGAAGGACAACAGTCCGTAATTAGCAACATCTGAGTAATATTGATACTCAATTACCGAGGCATCACCGGGAAAGGTAATACTTTGATTTTTGATTTTTATTTTTCACTTTTCGAATCTTGATTACTAGGTCTTACAGTGTGCTGTTCACAGTACATAGGGTGTCAAAAGTAATAAAATGAAAAGAAAAGCATTGTGCACATCTTACAGATACACAGTAGTTATCTTGCATATTGAAGAAGGTAAAGGGAAGAAAAAAGAGCTAGAGGAAATCATAAACAATAGTAAGCCAATAATACCCGCTGATGGGTCAATGTCTAATTAAATCTCTAGTATTACCTGATTAACGACGGGGAAACAACGGGAGTGGTTAACCAACTTGGCTTAGGGGGGAAGGAACCCAGCTAGTATTGAAGTAGCGCGGTACATAATTCCACCGGACCCTCGATCACACTGATGGTGGTGCTACTGTACAGAGTACAATCCATACCAGTGTTCCAAGTTGATCCTCTTAGCACTCCGTATTGTCTCCTCAATTCAGTCCCTATCAGTATTTACCGACTAGGATGGGCAACAGACCAGCACCTGATTTATTGCCACCTATCAATTTAGTGTAGCATCGACCGAACTCTCTACGGTTTTCCCACCCGGGTTCTTTCTGAATGAAACATCACGAGGTTTAGTTGCTTAATACTACTGCACAGCCGCACCCTGAACGCCGCAGATTCTCCGAGAGAAATTATTGATAGAAAAACAAATTTTCATACAACCTGAGCCAGGAGAGGTCGCAAGAAAAAGAAAGAAAATAACAATAACAATAATACCACTAATAATAAAAGTAAAAATACTAAGACAGCAGCTTCTGCTGGAAGTTCATCTGCCATCCAAGTTTTGCAAACCTAATCGGATAGGGTATTTAAAATTTTCACGACTAATCTCTGTTGAGAATTTCAAACGACCATGGTTCCCTCCAGTTCCTCTGGCTCCTATCTCTAGTTCTTCGGGCATCCAACGGGGTTCCCTTAGCGTTGATTGCCACCCCTGGATCAAGAGGCCCTAGCAACACCTGAACAATGGCAATGGCAATAACGATAGAGTAATAATACTACATCGTGGTTGCCGAGATACCGGTCAACCTTGAGTAGCGCTGAGCGGTCATTATTCCATCACTAATGAGTGTGACTCGGAAATAGCTTCCAACGTTCTGGCGCAAATCGCCTGAATACCGTCAATATTACTAGTAGTACAAGGACTGAAAGGTTAAAATCGCCAACGATGACACTGGGGATACAACCAGCATTCCTGAGTTGTTCTCGCATATATCAGCTGCATGGCAATTATCCTGGTTATCCTGGCCAAGAGAACTCCGTGCAGACAACCTGGCTTAGATCCTCTGTCGTGCACCGCAGTCTCGTCTAAGCGATGTACAGTACTCTGTACTCTGTATGTATGTACGCTAAGGCCATCTGCTGACTTCTGCCTGGTTGTACATGATACTACCGAAAATTGTTGTCCACTCCCCGGGGTGGTTGGCCATGAGGTCATCTGGCGACCAAAATTTCAATCTCTTCTACAAGAAACCGTCATAGTTGGGGAGGAATCCGACAACTAGCCCTACTAAATTGCCTTATTTGGTGTTTGGGAATGGACGCCGTATGCCAAGGTCAGACTTAAGCCTAAGTACAGAAGCCGAGGACACCGCAATTCAGCCATAGAAGGACTGAACAACAGCCAGAATGGAGACTTGTTTCTCTTCGGGTTTGGCGTCCTCGGATATGAGTGGATATGACCCAGATTAATATCCGACGACCCCGGTGTCCAATAAAGGATGCGAGCGAACTTTTAGGGTCTCTTTATCACAGTCGAACCTTGCGTCATTACCGGTCGGATCGGGTGATTCTGGTAGTATCGAGAGATATGGAATCGCTCAATCTAGTAATTACCTGCATCCCGATCGAGAATGAGGATAGGAGACCTCATATCTTGGATTCCCATTTTCACTACATGTCTATCATGGCGTGGACTGACTGGTTAATGATCACGAGAAACAAAAGTTTGAAAGCAAAGCCTCTTACTTTCTCTTAATTCGTCCGTCCCTCGCAGGTATACACCTCGCCATACTCCATGACTCGACAACAGCCGGTGGAACACGCTACCTCTCAAGTTTCTCTAGTCCCTCTGCACGAGACTTGAGGATTGCAGTCGACTCACAGATGGATTTGGCCAGCTTGCGGATCCGCTCTAATTCGCGTAATCGGTTTCCCTCTGCGATCGCTACTATCCTGCGCACGGTTTCAATCTCTGCAGCCTCCATGTCTGTCAGTTTGCCAGCCAGAGGATCAGCGTCCTGAATGTGCTTCTGGATATTAGTGACCTTCGTGATCGCTTTGATGAGGGGTAGCATAACTGGCATATTAAAAGTCAGCCACGATGCATGCTCGGGAGTGGCGCCTTGGTGGCCCCAGACAATGTCCATGGCTGCTGCCCGCTGTGTAAATTTTCTGACACTGTGAGCCCCTGTTGGCACAGGTGCTGTGTTCTCGTCCCAGTTGAAATCTGGAATATTCAATGGCTTCTGCTGCTCGGTTTGGTTATTGTGCTTATCCCCATCATTGCGGGGGTTTTGCATTTCTTTCCAGCGCTCATACAACTCCCATTCAGATTCCGTCATCTGTGCCCTAGCTGAGCTTTCCAAATCCCTGCGTTTGTTGTGCGATGCCAGCTTCAGTCCCGTCCACAGTGCAAGACTATTGCCCCGCTCAACAACCCTGGCGAGATCCTGCATCTTTTGCGATGTCGTTTCCAGGTTATCAGTGTCCGTAGGCACAGGTAGAATCTTCAAATTCTCGCCCAGGTCCTTGAGCGCTAGAGGATCCATCGTCGCCCCGTGCGGTCGTTTCGAGCTAGAACTCTGCTCATGGTTGTCGCCCTCCCGTTTTAGTGCACGAGTAGGTAGTCGGTTTTCCATTCCAGTTTCACGCTGTCCTAGTACTCAAATTGAACAACACACCACGCCACTCGTGGATTGTATCACGTGGTAGTTCTCTCCAATATTGTATTGTTTTCTTTTGCTATAAGTAGACGGTGATGGCTGCTGTCTGACTCTGGTCTCACTGTGGCCTCAGATGAGGCTAGAATAAACCGTCTTGAGATGCGGCAGTGTACAAGGTTCGGACTGTCCCTGCGAGGAGCTGTTGAACCAATAGCTTGCTTATTCCAACCAGTGCTGAATTTTTTAGTTTTATATTCAAAGTTTCCTCCTATATTAGACATTCACCTCAGAGGTTGCCAGAACCGAAGTGCAGATGTGGGTGGGAGTCAACCTGTGAATGTAGGTTGTTGTACTCCTTGCACCAAACGATTCGCAAGGATTACTAAGTGGACAAATTTTCATTTAACTAGCACCCGTGAGATCGTTATTTAGCGATCGAAGTGCTTCGGTCACAATTTATATAGCTAGGTCCATAGCTAGCTAAGAAAAACAGAAATATCAATAATTCAAGGGAAAAAAATTTCAAGGTGAATAAAGATTCATGCATAGTATAGTACAGTCGGTGTCCAACAAATGAGTGAAATCACCGATCGGCCTCTTGCCCCTTTCCTAATATACAATCGACATTTTGTTTCGTAAAACATCTTCGTGGAATACATGACCGGCAAAATATGCTTGTGGTGTGATGATAATGCTGATAGAAAAAAAAGAGGTATGTGAGTCGAATGCAAGATCGAAATGGTAGGAGAGTGTCAGTCGGAAAAGCCCCAAACGCCAAAACTCCATGCTTGAATGCTGCATATATGTTTCCCAAATTGTTCGCCGCTCCCTGTTTAGTCAACAAAGACTAGTTGTCATCGTCTTCGATATGTGCATGGCCCCTGGCCCAAACACGCTTCCAAGGGCCTTCAGGTCCAAAAGCTGCCTCTCGATCCTGGCGCATCCCCTCCAGGACACCGACTATCCCGCCGCTACGCAAACGTTCTAAAACAACATTCATGCCCTGTTTGCTCTTAAGCACGGCATCCCGGGTCCGCTTCAGCCCAATGAGCTCGATTGTCCGCTGAATACCAGCGGTCCCTAGAGAGGAGAAAAAGCCCTTCTTCGGCGCATCCTCTTCAACATCGCCATTGTGATCACCAATTGTATCTGCCTTTTTTCTTCCGAGAAGCTTTCCTTGTCCGAACCGAGAACGGAACGTGACGGTCGTCTTCACGGTCGTCTGCTCGTCTCTCTTGTCGTCAAGGGCAAGCCCCTCGAGACTATCAAGAGCCCCTTCAATTGGTTGACGCTGGTAAACCTGTTTCTCAACGACACTCAGGATACCAGTCCATTCCATGTTACGTGATTCACTTTCCATCCAGCCTTCCTTGGGGTCGACGACCGTGGTCTCCAGAATGTAGCTTTGGCCGGAATTGTCGGATCCTCCAATGCCCTTGGGAAGCAATTTGAGTATACCAGCCGGGACTTTTGATTTCTTTAAATGAAGACGAATTGTATGAAGACGTTGTGTCTTGGGATCGACGTAGCGATCGATAACATCAGTCGTTAAGACATGGCGAGAATACGGGTTAGGATAGCGCAGGAAGTAGGCAAGAGAGACAGCGGGGAAGGAGTAATCGTAAGTAAATACGTTCTCGAAGAACTTCATGATTGCAAATGCATATAGACAGCCTTAATGATGGGGAAGCGATGGGAGGAGCTGTGGCGATGGGAGGATGCTCTGTGAGCTGTTGGGTGCTCGTCTGCTCAGTCGCCTTTCTGAGTGGTCGGACAATTCTGCTCGGACCCGGACTCTTTTCGGCGACGGAAGAATTTCTGATAGCTTCTAGAGCCATCGCGCTAGCCCAATCCGGGACGCGGGGGTGCCAACCGCTATGGACCACGTGATAAAGCAAAACAAGCCAATAAGAGGAACGATGGTCGCTTGATATGATGACTCATCATTTGTCTGCTTGGAGGGGCAGAGATACAAATTATATCAGTGTCAACGCTAATACAAAGATCTCGCCTTTCAATTCCGTTCTAGCCCTTGGCCACAGAGCTGTAGTCAGCAATTGTTATACACTATACACCCTTTGTGATTCTGTAGACGCAGTCATCGAACATGGCGGACGAACCTGGTCAACCCCCCGCGCTCACGACCTTGAGCCTTGCTGAAAAGGCGCCCGAGTCCAAGGCAGTCGGACAGAAGATCACACCTTTTGACGTCTCTGGTGGAGTTGATGCATCTGGAAAACTCCTACCGGTTGACTATGACAAGCTGGTGCGCGAATTTGGTGCCACTCCTATCACACCCGCCTTGCTCGAACGCTTTGAGAAAGTTACCGGCCATCGCCCTCACAGGTTTATGCGCAGAGGAATTGTTTTCAGTCACCGTGAATTAACTACAATTCTGGATCGTTATGAAAAGGGCCAGCCATTCTACCTTTATACTGGACGAGGACCCAGCAGTGACAGCATGCATGTTGGACACACAATACCCTTCGAATTCACCAAGTATGTATTCTGAACCTGCCAATCACATCAAATTGATTGATAACTAACGATATTGTACTATATAGATGGTTGCAAGATGTTTTCGATTGCCCATTGGTTATCATGCTTACTGACGACGAGGCATGTTCCACACATTTTGACCGGTTATTCCATTTGAGATGCTAACTGGCCTTCAGAAATTTATGCATTCGCAAAAGATCGATGTGGAGGACGCAAAGAGATATACCAAGGCGAACGCCATGGACATTATCGCCGTTGGTTTCGATATGAAGAAGACGTTCATCTTCAGTGATTTCGATTTCGTTGGCGGCGCTTTCTACGAGAACATGTGCAGGATGGCCAAGCGTATCACAATCAACTCTATAAAGGGAACTTTCGGGTTTAACGACAGCAACAACATTGGCGAATTCCATTTCTGTGCGACTCAGTCCGCCTCGGCCTTTGCCACCAGCTTCCCGCATATCTTTGGCACGGACAGGAAGAAGGTCTCCTCCATCCCGTGTTTGATCCCTTGCGCAATCGACCAAGATCCTTATTTCCGGCAATGCCGCGAGAACGCCGAGAAGATGAAGTACAAGAAGCCGTCGCTGATCCATGCAATCTTCCTTCCTGCCCTTCAAGGCCCCGGCTCTAAGATGTCCGCTAGCGTGGACACGTCTGCTATCTTCATGAACGATACACCAGCTCGTATCAAGAATAAGATCAATAAGTATGCTTTCTCGGGTGGGCAAGACACCGCTGAACTCCAGCGTCAGCTCGGTGGAAACAGCAAGGTCGATGTTCCATTCCAGTACCTTACTTTCTTCCTGGAGGATGATGAAGAACTCGAGCGCATTCGTGCCGCATATGAAAAGGGAGAGATGCTCACTGGCGAGATGAAGCAGAGGTGTATTGCTGAGCTGCAAACTTATGTTAAAGGTTTCCAGGAGCGCAGGGCCCAGGTAACCGAGGAGATGCTCAAGGATTTTATGAGTACTCGTCCACTAGAGTGGAAGGGTAACCCCAACCCAATTGTTGTCGAGAAGAAATAAGGCAAGTGGTACTTTCAGCCACTGCAATTTTAGACGAATTTGTTTAGAGATGCATTATCCTGCAGCTACACGATCAATGACCACACAATGTCCCTTGCACATCTTCATTTCAGGCCTGTAAAGACGCTATATGTACCAATCCCCAAGATAAATTTGGGGCCATACTCAGGTTTGAGATGAACGGTTCTATGTATTACCGTGGAAGTGGACCCTTTCGGACCCTTTCGGGTCCATCAATACAATCCTACCGGGGATAAAGCCTCTAACACCGTTACTAAGCCAACACTCTTCACCATCTACTAAATCAGCCACTGCGATCACCTCCTCCGTGCAAAATCCTTCTGTCAGGGCGTATCGCCTAGTTGTGCCTGCATTGCCACCACTTGAGAGCGGTGGTGTGACCCATCCTGGCTCGTCTCTGCTCGTGTCATCCTTCTCAGATCCATGCCTGCGCCGCCTGAAGTATGGGGTTGTGATACTCCCTTCCATGACTTCGCCCTTTGGATTTATTACAAGCACCTCTGCCTGCTCTTGGAGTGAAAGGATCCCGGACCGATGCCTCGCGGCTGTATAGTCCCCACGCGCAGTAGTCTTATGCGTAGTAAAGTCCGAAGGGGTTGTAGGCTCTGAGTCAACATATACACGCCACGTGTTTAACTGGGAAACCTCTTGAGTAGGGCATAGGAGGTTTTGGAGGTCCATTGATACTGTCGGGTTGGCTTCGACCTTGCACGCTCCATTGCCGTCAACAACAATACGAAGGCGCCATGACTCCGATTTGTCCGGTATGAATGTGTCTAGAATTCTAGTAAACTGGCCCAAATCTTGATGTAGAAACTCAATAGCTTTTGCCCAATTGAAACAGATCGCCGCGTTAAGGAGCCGGTCCTGGTGGTAAGGCAGAAGGTAGTACGGTGTAGCTAGAAGACGGGGTTCTGCAGTTCTTTCACCGATCGCACGCGGAATCGCCGGGTCATAACGCAGAGAAGATATAATTTGAAAGGACTCCGAAGAGGTTGTTGGCGGAATGGACGCCATTACGACGGGTACTATTGGTTAATGTGCCAGGTTAAAAGGGGGTGATGTCGAAATTCCTCAACAGGCCATGGATCTGCATGAAGTACTTTAGTACTAGCCCGGAGCGAAGAGCGTACACGACCGAGCATACAGGAATAAAGAGCAAAACATTGGATACAAATGGACGTGGTAGAATTTTATTCGGTATCGGGGATTGCAGTCCGGTTCCTGGTATTCGCCCTCAACGCTGATGCTGTGGAGAAAGCAAGGCACTGGAGCATCCCTTTGTGGTGGGTGTGATTGGCTTGCGTTGCATGACGAGCTGCCCGGGCGGAAAGCCGCTGCGTCGCCGGACCACCTTTCGACGCATAACTTTTCAAGCCGCGACTTCCTTCCATCTTCCAACCCCGAAAAAGTAGCCCTTCTGCCGACAGGCTTCCGCCGAGCACCAAGGACCAGTTCGTATTCCCCAACCCATGATTTTCCTTTTATTCTTATTTACTTCTGTTCGTTAATAGACCCCTTTGTTAATCGTCACAGCATTCGATAGGATTGAGGAATACGGGTTCCTAGCCGGGTCATCATGTCGAGCGAATCACCACTACCTCAACCAGTGCAGAACGTGGTGGTTGACACTGCTTCTCTTCCAGCATCTTCATCGGCGTCAGTCTGGGATCGTGTCTCGAAATGGGTGTCTGAGAATAAGGCTCTTGTTTATACCATTGCTGGTGTCGCCGTGGTCGTGACCAGTGCCGGTGTTGTTTACTATCTCTCCGACTCGAGCCGGCCGGCTCAAGCTCCTCAACCAACAGAGAAGAAGAAGAGCAAGAACCAGCGACGCAAGGAGAAGGAGAAGGAGAAGAAGAGGGCGGAAGAGAAAGAGAAGGCCAAAGCTGCTGCTCTCCAGGACGGTATGTCCCTTCAGATGATCTCTTAGGCCCCCGACCGCTCAGCACCAAAGCCTAGAACTAATAATCCCATAGAGAAGAAGACTGAAGAAGCTCCTGAAGAACTCCCTGAAGTTGACGAAGCTACTGTCGGACAGCTATCGGAAGAGGTGGGTACATGGCGCTGTGGTGACAAATGAGCGCTGACGCTGACACTGGAAATATAGACACGGAAAGCCTATGCTGCGAAGCTGAAGGCTGCCGGTAACAAGGCTTACGGCTCGAAGGACTACAACAAGGCGATCGAACTCTACGGAAAAGCTATTATTTGCAAACCCGACCCTGTCTTCTACTCCAACCGCGCTGCCTGCTACAATGTGCTGTCCGAATGGGAGAGGGTCGTTGAAGACACCACTGCTGCCCTTTCAATGGATAGCGAGTATGTCAAGGCCTTGAACCGGAGAGCTATTGCATATGAGCACCTCGAGAAGTTCAGCGAGGCCCTTCTCGACTTCACTGCCAGCTGCATCATCGACGGCTTCTCTAACGAGGTCAGCCGTGTCGCTCTTGAGAGACTTTTGAAGAAGGTTGCAGAGCAAAAGGGTAAAGCCATCCTGGAAGCTAAGGGCAAGAAGCTCCCCAGCCCGACCTTCGTGTCCAACTACCTTCAGAGCTTCCGTCCCAAGCCCCTCCCAGAAGGTCTCGCTGAATCCGTCGACTTGAGCGAGGATTCTGGCAAGGGTCAATTGCGCAAGGGTATGCTCGCAATGGCGTTGAAGACCGGCGATGGCTATGATGAGGCTGCCACAGCCTTCGAAAAGGCCCTGGAACTTGGCGACCTTGGTGAATTTGAAGCTCTTGCTCTCAATTTGAGGGCCACCTTCACTTATCTCGAGGGCAATGCCCAGGCTGCCCTGGCGGACCTCAATAAGAGCGTTGAACTCCAGCCATCCTTGGTTCAGAGCTACATCAAGCGTGCTAGCCTGCACCTTGAACTTGGTAAACACAACCCCACTCAATTCCGGTAGTACCGTTGGTAGCCATGTGACATCTAACAGAGAATGAATAGGAAACAAGGATGCCGCTGCGGATGACTTTGAGCTCGCCATCTCCCACAACAAGGACGACGCTGACATCTACTACCACCGCGCCCAGCTTCACTTCATCCTCGGTGAATTTGCCGAAGCTGCCAAGGACTATCAGAAATCCATCGACCTTGACCGTACCTTCATCTACTCTCACATCCAGTTGGGTGTCACACAATACAAGATGGGATCTGTCGCATCTGCCATGGCTACCTTCAGAAGGTCCGTGAAGAACTTCGAGGACGTGCCGGATGTCTACAACTACTACGGTGAACTTCTCCTTGACCAGCAGAATTTCTCCGAGGCCATTGAAAAATTCGATAAGGCTGTGGAGATGGAGAAGCAGAGCAAGCCCATGGGAATCAACGTTCTACCCCTCATCAACAAGGCGCTCGCTCTGTTCCAGTGGAAGCATGACTTCCAAGAAGCCGAGAATTTGTGCCAGAAGGCTTTGATCAGTGAGTCACCGCTGCTATTATGTGCAAACTAGGATTAAAGTCTAACCCCACTTCAGTTGACCCCGAGTGTGACATCGCTGTGGGAACTATGGCACAGCTCCTTCTGCAGCAGGGCAAGGTCTCGCAGGCCCTCAAGTACTTTGAAAGGGCCGCCGAGCTGGCTCGTACCGAAGCCGAAATCATCAACGCTATCTCATACGCCGAGGCAACCCGGACACAGCTCGAAGTGCAAGAGAAATACCCTCAGCTTGCTGCACGCCTGCAGACTATGGGCGCTGGCTTCGGTGCACCCCCGGGTCTGTAAATTGAGGCATGCCTTCTTTTGTTTTCGCGTTTGAAGTGACCAAGACGTATATGTTGGATTAATAGTATTTTTTATTTTTCCTTTCCCCCCTTTCATACCTCAGCTAGAATGAACAGGCGATGGTTCATGCCTGGCCATGATCCTTTAGTTTCTAGTCTCTTCTGATACATCTAGGGTACCGGAACCTTTCATCTGCGCATGTACTTACTAGCTTTGTTACCCCTTCTTTTCTCCGGTTCCCATATACTTTCTCGGTCCCCTTGTTCGGGTAATACAAGGGAGGTCACTTTCACTTTTGTTCTTTTTTTCCCCACTTAGTTATACTCCAGTTCCTTTTGGATGCAGCACCGGGATCTTATTTGTGTAGGAAGAATGGCTGAAATGAGCAGGAAATTGCAGTGAAGGCATGTTCGGTGCCTGAGGCGTCATGTTTAACGGGGAAGGCGGGAAAAAATCGTGTATCATAGCCAATGGAAGAGTTGGAAGGAGGTCAGACCATGGAGTCTTACCGTATCTGCCTTACCTCCGTAAGCAACTTATTCAAGAATAGAGGTCTAGATTCGCATTTGTTGGCAATTCATTCATGGTTCTAGGAGTGTGAATCTGGTGCTTTTGCAACCGTGGGCCAATAACACTCGGGGGCAGTTCTTTATATATGGATACGGGTTCCAGTCTCAAGGGACGAAACTAAAACTAGACAGCTCATGATATGGTCATGGGGTGTCCACCTGACGGGGCGGAAACCCCACTCTTCCGCCTATCAGTGCTTTGCGTATCGGCGTCATCATTGGAATCTCCATCTTGATACCAACTCATCCATCCCTTCTTTCCTCCTGTTGAGTCACTCCGATTGCGAAGATACTCTCTTCTGTGGACTGCTGTCGGCTGACCCGGAAGCTGTGTTCCTACCTCCTCCTCTTCTTCGCCTCTTATCGCTCTCACACCCACGGACATAGTAGTTATTAACTAACTACTAGTAGCATCCATTATATCATCAAACTCCTGCCTGATATACGACGAGAAGTTTCTAGCTTTCCACCTATCAACGACCGGTTTTTGCTTGAGTCATTTTCCAGATGCGTGCGCTTGCTACGTAGCAGGATAGCATAAGGTAGTGGTTGTCGTGTTCCACTGCCTGACAGCGACCGTCCCTTACTCAGGCTGACCCGATTGCATAGGGTACGCATTCCTTTCCCCTTTCCTGCCCCTCCTCTCACCTCCGCCATCCACATAGCACGTCTTCTTTTACTACTAGCAACATCCCCGACACTCCACAGCTTTTAAGTAGCTGGTGGATGGTTTGGTATTACTTGTTGTACTAACTACCAAGGACTTGAGCGTTGTAGTTGGCGTCGGGAATATCTGGCTTAGTACTGGCTTTGGCTATACCTTGTTTCCCTGGAACGGATTGGTTCTGAACAAGCCAAGATGCCTGGCTCAAAGGGTACGTGAATTTTCCTTCAACTTTAGTCAACGATAGCTAGTTGAATCTTGCCTGGCTTATACCACTCTGCCTTCTAGCCATCGTCACCCTTTATCCGCTTAACGTATCGGACGTCCTTCCATATCGCTCCTTGACCTTCACGTCGGACTCCGATCATATCGAGGTTGGCCGCGCCTCGAAACGCGAGAGTAAGAACCTCATCCCTACCAACCAGAATGGACTGTTTGACTCTCGCGTGATGTCTCGGAATCATGCAACATTGCGTGTATGTTTAAACAACAAGGTACGCTAGCAGAGTGCTTCACCAATAGGTCCTATCATTTTCTCGCTTCCGTCATGTGGACCATACTTATACTTTTGGCTTTAGACAGTCTATCTCAGTGACGGCAACTCTATGCACGGTACCTGGGTGAACGGCGAAAAGCTACGCGCTGGGGAGGAAACTATTGTCAAAAGTGGCGATGAGGTGATTTTTGGAACAGAGGTTATTCGTGGGCATGGTGAGTCCATTTGTTGAAGTAGAGTTCAGAGGCCTTCCTGACCTGGTTTCAAAGAGACTTTCCCTCCACTCAAAGTTCGCTGTGAACACCAGTGGATAGATTCTGGGTATGCTACGCGCGTAAAACTGGTGTTGGATTCACTAACATAGCATACAGTGACGAGGTTGTGTTGGATGTTAGCAACAACCACCAGTCGATGCGGGCAACTAATACGTTCTGTGTTCCCGACGACGACGATGATTATGACAATGAAGTGATTTATGATTCAATCCCAGCCCCAGTAGTGACGGCTGTTGAAAGTAGCTCTGGGTCTGCTGACTCTGATCCTGGCTCGGGTTCAGATGACGACTCGGTCATGGAGATTTCCTCCCCAATTACTTCTCCGCCTAAAGGTGGTGATATCATCGGATCACAGGAAAGCCCGATTGACGTCGATAACGAGCAAGCTGAACAGCCTCTTGCAACCCCAAGAATGACTCCACCCTCAGCTGTTGATGTCGCAGAGGAGGCCAGCAACAAGGTTCACGAACAGCCCTCCTATACCATCCACAACCCAGAAAGTACAATAGTTCTGGTTTCTGAAGAACAGTCGGTTGCCGAACCTAGTGACTGGGAGAGTGAGGATGACGACCAAGCTGATTCCCTGAATGAATCAATGTCCGAGTCGCAGTCGGAATATGATGGTGAAGAATCTGACCCAGATAGGCTCTCCGTGAGATTGAGTCCTGCGCCATACATGGCTATCAATCAGGGTATACAAGCAAACACAACATGTGGTGATTATGACGCTACGAATAGGGATCTTTATTCAAAGGGCAAGAAAGCAGAGGGATCCGCACCGGATTCTACCCATCAGACCGCGGTCAGCTGCGGAATCAGTATTCCTCTCTTTAACACAATCTCTCCGAGTCTTGATGAACCGAGCACGTCTTGGCCGGACACTATCAGAGATGACGCGAACTCGGGACTCCCTTTACATCCGAGCGGAAAATTATTTGATCACTCACTGGCTGGGTTCCATTGCACTGCTTTCACACAGGAAATGGAGCCTTGGCAAGCGCACGCTGCTCACGGTCCAGCGTACCATTTTTCAGATCACTGCAGCCCACGCCCCCCTTACAAAGATGGTCCATTTGTCAACTCGCTGCCCCAGTTTGTCGATAGTACTAATCGAGATGACACTGTTGTCCCTACCGCTACCGCTGCCGCTGCTGGTAACGAAAACATACAGAGCCGTTCTATTGATATTGAGATCCATCGAACGGAGGCGAGTGACGACGCTAATTTGACTAACGTTGGCGTGCAATCTTCATCGCTTCTAGAGAAAATTCCCGGGCCAGAGTCCGATATGCCCTATAATGTCGTTGATCCATCGTTGTCAAAAGCTACGGCCATCCCTCGGCAGGGACTCAAGAGGAAAGCATTGGATGCAGAGATCAATTCTCTGGATGCCGATAACGTTGTTATGCAGGATACTTACCCCTGTACTGAGAACAATTTCTCGGTGGATGAGAGACCTACGGTGGAAGAGGATGATTCATGTCTTCCTGATGCCCAGCCACATATCATTGTACCCGAAATCGGAAACGTACCATCACAACTTACTGAATTACCTATTACATCCGCATCTCAAAAGTCCGATAGCCAACCCCTCGCTACTCCGGATAACGGAAGGCCGTCGAAGCGGCTGAAGACTTCTGAAACAGCAAATCTCAGGAGTCATGCTGCTACTGCTGCCCTGGGCGCAGTGGTTGGTGCAATCGGTACTATCGCTATCCTTGCCTCGCTCCCTGCGGATTACTTCGCTTAGAAACCCAGCCGGTTACTTTTGATACGAGTTGGGTCTCATCTTGGCCATTGCATGACTTACGATTATGATACACTATCTCTCAAATTTTTTTTCTTTTCTTTTTTTTTTTTCGTTCGCCTCTTAATGATTGGGAATGTTGTCTTTTGTTTTTAGGTATTATCGAACGGGGTTAGGGTTAGGAGAATTGTAGGCCGGTGCATTCGTCTATATGATATTTTGACATGTTTCTCCTTTAGGCCAATAGTACCAATCAATTCAGTACATTGCATGGAATCGATTAGCTTCGAAGGTTAAGCGCATCGTACTTTGGGCCCGAGCTTCGCCGGTTGTGAAGTGGCCTTCGCCTTCCAGGCTTGGTCCTTTTGGACCGACCTTTGCTCTCAGGTAACTCGGGATGCGCAGTCGTGACGCACTAAAAGGCCGACTACATGCGTACAGGGGCCGGTTGTTCTAAAATCCTCTTCGTTGTGCCTGCATCGAACCTTCTTTTTTCTCCGATCTTCGGCAAGATATTGGTTTCGATCAACAGTGTTCGGCCCGTGTTGAGTCAGCTGATACATATAATGATCGTGCGTCTCGAGTGTCCGCTGAGCTTCGCTTTCGTGGTGTGACAAGTGTCTCCTAATGTTCATGCTCAAATAATCAAAGATGAGGCGACATTGATATTTCCTGAGTCAACCGACTCCAGTTCCGCTGTACGAACAAGTCACTTGTACTCTGGATTTCGGGATTCCATTCAGCCGCAGGTTAAGTGGCAGTCAACTTGGAGGTACATACACAGAGCGCAGGATGGTGCACGCTACAGGCCAATTCCAGATTGCATATTTATGCGCGTGATTTGTAGGTCCGGCTACTTGCATATATGTAGCCTCGTATACGCATGATATTCTCTACCCTTTTATATTTCTATTTGGCATTCCTCGCCGCCCAGCCACACATGTTTAGCTGTCCAACGAACGCAATAAATGGAGCAGCCGGTCCCATTTATATGGCGTCCGAGCTCGCAAACACTAGGCAGCTTTTGATTATTTTCATATTTTCTTTTTCTTTTTTCTCTGCGCAAACTCGGTCTTGAATATCAAATAACAGTCGAATACTGCCTTCAAGAGGGTAAAGCCCCACGCAGACGACTGCAAGGTGACGAAGTCTTGTCACTCTGCATCGCACAGGTAATCCGAGGACAGCCTCCTCGATGGCCCCGTTTCATCACATTCCCAGGAACACCCTCTTACATCTGACCAATAAGCGATCCCAGGCCATTCCAGTACCATACTTCATGGGCTTGATTGGTCTGAATAAAGGACTTTCTCGCCGCAGCGTACAAGTCTACACCAAATCACTGAACTGTTGTGGAGCACCACGGCAAGTCTTTCCGGCTTCTATGCTAGGCGGCACCGTGCAGATGAGGGCATTCATATCTAGGTAGAGCACGGAAATCTCAACACCGAGGAGACCACCATAAGGTTAACGTATATCGGTGCTGTGTTCTAGCGTCGGAGCAGTTCACCTTCTGTTGTGACTATTCCTCCCACAGGAGCTGATTGAATAGGATCCTTACGATACTCCTCTTTTCTTTTTCTGTCTTTCTCGTTCTTAAATCTCGATCTCTAGTCCAATCGGAGGTAGCGCTTCCTCCGACATTGCAGCCCCAGCCGTTGTTGGTCCTTTTGTCACACTACGACTGGGGAATGCGCGACTGCGTTGCGTGGTTCTGCATTAGCAGTAGCCAAACGTGCCACTCCTTGGTGATCGAAGGATTTTTCCCAATCCTCATCAAGGAGACAGAGATATCTAGTTTTACTCCAAGGGTCTTGCCATATTACTAATTGGATTGTCTACCAACAACTATTCAACCTTGCGCATGATCAAATCCTGCGAACGTTGGAAATAGACGACTGATCACATCAACCACAAGCGCCAGCAGTTAGTGCCGATACATACCTATCCTTCGTCCAGCGTTATTACTGCGTCTAGAGTTTCCAGTTGTTGTTTAAACATCCCTACACTGGGGAAGATTTCAAGGCTGCATGCTTCCCTGCACAAATCCGTGGGTAGCAGTGAACTGGACACTCAAACGCGACGCACCGGCTGATTTGAAGCGGTCAGTCTGTTTGTACGTCTGTACGGATCAACTCGACTTCTTTGTAAGTTGAGTAACACAACACTGTGTGGCTGCCATGCCTCTAGTTTTAATTCCCGTCACATACACCCCACCCTTTATTGCCCTCGGCGCTGATAAGCGCTGGTCGTCCTTTCCTTTCTTTTTTCGCTATTTGATGATTGATAATCCCCATGTCATGTTCGATGTGCCGCATTTATCCCGACCCGCCCTAGGCGCAGCTCGCAGGCACGCCCTCGGTCCGGTTGATAATGTTCGGAAGAACAACTATAGTTCTGACCCGGCTTGATGGATCAAGGATGCCTCAAAGTTCCCACAGTCCGGCATGGCTCGAAAGATCTGTTGGGTGTAGTCAATCTTTGCTCACCTTCTGCATTTTGAGCTGATTATGCAGCCATTTGATGACCCTGAACCATGCCGCATTGCCCGTATTCGTGTCATTGATATGGGTAGAATACCGAGTTTACCGAAAAGCAACATCATTAATCACTGGAATCGGTGTCCTGCTGATCCATTCTGAGTATCCTCCGACAAGAGGATGTTGGACAACGATTCGATACTGCCAATACGGATTCCAACAGCGTCCACGGACTCGAAACTTGGTAGGACAATCTCCCTGGCATAGTACCACGGTTCCAATATAGAGGACAAATAGCAATCGCCCTGTGCAAGGAGCGGCCTGGCTTCACTACTGGCATCATCCTTCTGCCTTCCCGTTTCTGCCTTCAACCTTGGCTTTTTCTGAAATGCGTATGCCGACAATCTCGATGCAAAAATATACCCCTCTGTCGGAGGAAGTGGTTCAGCAGAGTATTTAAGTATGGATTCTCCCACGAAATGGGTCATCGTCAATGCAATCCAGACAACTTGTCCACTCTGACTGTTTCTCCTTTGCTTCTTCGCCGAGGATCCCACCATCATCTTGTTTAAACATGGCCCATCAGAAAGGTTCAACAATTCATCTTGATCCAGAACATATATCCTGTACCGGTGGAGGGCGAATAGCCCTGACATGCAGAAGTTGTGCAGGAAATCCTCGAAGGTTTGCTCCCCTGATTGCGCCCAGCCTTCTGATGTTAGCTTAAGGTTCCCCAGAGTTATGGATTGCAGTAGCTGCCAGGGACTGGGCTTTAACACGTTTGTCTGTGCGCACTGTAACCCCGAGGCAGCGACAGGAACAGTCCGAAGTGCAGTCTCCTCGCTCCGTCATTCCACCACCCCCGAATCGTCCCAGCCCAATTCTCCCATGTCGCTGAGCAGAAGCTCCTCTAGGTCAATGTCTTCGCAGAATAGCGGACACCAGAGATAACGTTAAGACTGTTTGGAGTTGGCAATATTCAATCTGAAACGGGAAGAGTGAATCCTGTGCACTGCGGCCTGGCGCTGCTCATATAGTGTCTTGGGGCCGAGGTATCAAACTTTACTTGCCTACTGTTGGTTGTCGCAGGTGGGCAGGAGTACTATGGAGGCAATATCGTAAATCTCACATAGTCTGTGAATATGTGCCTTCTTTCGTGATTTTTGTCTTTCTCTTTTCTCTTTTCCGCCCCGTTACTTTTATCTGCTTTTTACGTATGTTAACTTGCAATGCTCATGTATGCTTCTATTTCCCAACCTTGGCAGGTAGCAATAAGAACATACGATTTCGTTATGCCAGGCCGCCCCGACTTTTCCTTCAATCTCTGATTAATGTACTACCATTTCCATGCCTTATCTCAGGCTTTGGGCGCATAGCTGCGAAAAGGAGAAAGTAGAGTAGAGCATGACACCATACGAACCATTGACCGGCCAACATCGGATATTCCGGTCGTTTCGTTCGCGGCTTCTCCGGGCTCCGGGGGATATGCGGGGTGGACCAATTATGACGAATCCCTCTCAATGATCTACAAAGTACTCGTACATAAGGACGATCAATACGAAGACCCCTCTTTTGTGAGTGGCATTGTGAGATTCCTCAATACTCTGCAGCTTATCTTAGAACTTTCACATCATCCTACGATGGCTATCTCCTGGACGAAACTCCCCCCTCCGGAGAGGGTTCCCTACGCAATCCCTCAGCTGGAGGGAGAACGTATTTCAATTCCTGGCAGTAAGGGGGTATTCCGTATCCTAGCGTCCTCAAAGCAGACAAATGGCTTGATGGCTGTTTTCCAAAGCGGTGCGGTGCTGTCCGATGCACCGGGATTCCATTACCACAACCACGCCCATGACGTTTTCTTAGTTACGAAAGGCTATCTAAAGCTATGGAATGGAGATAGATGCCGCATCATGGGACCAGGTGACTTTGCATATGCGCCACCGGTACTTCACTCCCGCATGTTTTGCATGGGAAGAGAAGCAAAATCTGACACATCGCTAGACAGTCGTTCATAATCCCGAAATGTTAGGTCCGCATACAGAACTCTACGGCCTGATAACTCCCGGGGATTGGGTTGACTTCTTCCGACACGTCTCCGAGCCCTACGAGGGGCTACTGGTTCCCGAGAGTGACGACCGGGATTTGAAGTCCCTGTTGATACCCAAGGTTATGGCTGCGAAGGAAAAGTTTGATGTCGTCTTCCAACCAAACTATCAACCTCCAGATTTAGGAGACTGGACAAAATATGATGAACGTCTCCCGGACTCTTCGCAGCCGTTTTACCTACGTGCCAACACCGGTCCAAGATGGATGTTGGGAGGTGTTATGTCTCGGCCATTTATCACAACGACCCAAAGCAACGGGGTGTGCGCAATTTCAAGTATCGAATCGTCCAACCAATATAGCCCTTCACTACTATCAGAATATATGACGTTCCACGATGTGGATCACTGCCTTTGTATTCAAGAGGGAACCCTGATCGTCCGTCTGAAGGGTTTACCGGATGCTGTCTTCCGTGAAGGCGAAACGGTGGTCATTCCAGCCGGTCAGACATTTGCCCTAGCTTTCGGCAGCAAATACGTACGGGTCTGGTCTTTCACAGATGGAGATGGCATTGAGAGTCTGGTGCATCGGTTGGGGACGCCATTCGAAGGCGTTGTTCTGCCTGATAGGGAGTTAGAATGGGATTCGGCCCAGGTTGGATCTGTTGCAAAGGGGCTCAATGTAGATATTGCCTTGTAATGGTTACCTCCATCACCCATGGCTCCATTCGCTAGTTAATACCCTGAATGCAATCTAAATTACCCAAACAAATTAGAAAGTTTAGCTAAAATAGCGTTAAAATTCCCCGCGGGGCATGTCATGTGACGGCTAGACAGGCCGGCAGTTTGGGTTAGTGTTCGGCAATTCCGACCACTTTTTGTCGCGTCGCATACTCTTTGTACGCTGTGTCTCCCCGGATGCACATTCCAGCATCACCACCCCATACATCTATACATACAATATATCTTAATGTGACGGATATGACTATAAATGGATGATGCAACGTCAGACGCAGCGATCGCCATCAATTCGCACCACAGTGGATGATTCTGGTCCACCTCGGGCGAAGCGGCCGCGTGCTGCTCAAGCCTGCGACAGGTGTAGAACAAAAAAATATAAATGTGATGAATCATACCCTTGCTCGCACTGCAAGAGTAAGTCGCTTATCTGGCCTCCACTCAGTAAAAGATCTAACCTGTACAGAGAGCGGCATCAGTTGCGTATATCAAGGGAATTACCGACAGCGTGAAAATGACCGCTCAGCTAGGTGAGTTACGATTCCCAGCGCGGTGTGGTATTTAGTGTCTCTGATAGCGTTTGTTAGTTATGTTTCCGACTTAGAGAAGAAAGTAGATGAGCTTTCCGCAAAGCTCCGCGTGGCTGAATCTGAAATTGCTTCTCAGCGCTCTCCTCAGTCTCAGAGAGAGGCGACAGCCCCTGAAACAAGACAGGTACCCCATGCCATAATAGATGCAACCCCGTGTTCTATGCCTCGGCATGGCTCGACCCCAAGAGAAGAGATATCACTGTCATACGACAATCATGACGAGGCCGGGGACTCCGTGGAAGATGAAATCAGCGAGCTTAATCACCACACCAACGGCATCGAGTTCCATGGAAGCACATCATCAACTGCACTAATAGGCCATCTTCAAAAGAGGCACGAGCCCGGCCGAACTCAAGAGCAACATAATCTCAATGGCGTGCCAGAGTACTCTATAGTATCTACACTACATAATTCAAGTTTCTCGCCCTCATATACGGCTGGCCCGGCGCAACCCGGGGCACTTCATGAGCACAACTACTACTTTGAACAGGCTCATGCATTTATGAACGGATATTTTGAGAACATCCACTTTATTCATCCTTTGATTGACAAAGAGGACTTCTGCCTGCGGGCTCATGATCTATGGTTCAACCGAAAGAAACAACCAGAACCAAGTTTTGTCGCACTGTATCTAAGCATCCTCTCATTTGGCGCCTTGGTTCGTGTTTGGGATGAGGAGCGACTTGGAGGCTTAACGCGTTTCGAGTGGAGCCGGAAGTTGTTCGGGGAAGCCCAAGTCTATCTGAACTATTTGCAGTTTTCGAATAATCTGGACACAGTCCAGTGCTTGTACCTCATGGTATGCATGGCTTATATTTATTCACACACATAATTTCACTAACATGGGATAGGCTAAAATTTGCCAAAACGAGCTCAACCCGAACTGTCAGTCATCCTATTCTTGCAGTGATTTCGTATTGCTAATGCCTCGTAGTGGCTTATATGTACTTGGGCCTTGCTATACGCACATGTCTAGCAGCTGGTTTCAACAGGGAAGTGCGTAACTCTACAGAGCAAAGGGCAGGTTGGATCTCCAAAACTTGGTGGTAGGTGCACCTGGAATTATTCAGTATTCTCGGTGCTAATTATCTACAGGGGCTTATTCTCTCTCGAAATGTGAGTACTCTCTGAGGTTATAAATCTCTGTGATGTATACTGATGAGGCAGTGAGATGAGCTTTTCTGTTGGCCGTCCGGATACTCTAGGAATGGATGAATATCACAATCGAGCTCTTCCGGAAAGAGACGATTCCGAATACGCCATCATACCATGGATGGTTGATTTTGCACAAATGATTCGTAAGGTGTCTGTGCAAATCTATCATTCACGAATCACCTTGCAGGATAAATTGCAGGTCGCGCTGCAAATCGAGGCTGAGTTGGATAGATGGATGTTGAGACTTCCGGAGAGAATTAAGCCGGATGTCCTGAGACAACGAGCATCTGGCGGTACACTGCGAGACCCAAAGTGGGCTCGCCGGCAAAGATTGGTCCTGGGTATTCGTAAGTCGTCCACCGTGACCCATACGGAAATTGCGGCTAATCCAGATAGGCTACTATAACGTCAAGATGCTCCTATTTCGCCCTTTCCTGAGTCATTTTACACGCAAATTAAGACATCCACCGATCGAGCTGGAACAGACTATCGGGAAGTGTCTTGACGCTGCGATGAAAACAATTGAAGTCATCTATGATATCTACCGAGTCCATACGTTCTTCCGGTGCTGGTATGTTCTACCATGTTGTTCTCGGATTTCCCTCCACCCTAATTTTATCTGATAGGTGGTATAACACAACATATGCGATGTTCGCCACATCAACTCTGCTACTCCCCATGGTCAAGCTTGGCATGTGCCCTGAAACTATCCCGTTGCGACGATCCGTGGAGATGGCGTTGGAAATCTTGGAAGCGATGGATGAATCGGTCGTGGCACGGAAGTCCGTTGATCTAATCAAACGTTATCTCAAAGAATTCAGCTTGTCGGACGCCCAATCAAGTATGGGGAACATTGAAGGAAGTGTTCCGGCGTATGCAGCGGAGACCCCTAGTCAGGGTACTTTTGATATACCGGTATGTGACTTCCAATCCTCTATTCAAGGCCCTCGGAATTAACGAGATCGTGGCAGGAATGGGCCCACGGCTTTGGATTCCCGGACTGTTCGTTTGAAGGAATCGCCCGGCTCTTCGATGATATAGGAGGACTGCCAATGTTGGACAATTGACTGTATTATATGCGATTTCTGCAATCGTAGCCATCTACGTTTCTTTGTACATACGCCATCTCAAACTGCCCATACATTCATTCACGACCCAGAATCAGTGTCTGAATACCTAGAGAACTAGCACATCAAATTACCCATACATACACATATCCCAGGAAGTAAGAACAGAAACAGATCTATAGATTCACCTTCTTCTTCAAAAATAACTCTGGATTCTGCCCAACCGCCTTCTCCACCTCCTGCAGCGCATCGTACCCATACAACCAGGGCTGCACCTCAGGACACGTCCTACACGCATACACATCAGCGCCTGACCTACAACCACATAACACACAAAAGAAAAAAGGAAAATTATCACTCACCATCGACTAGGAAACGCCCCTTTAATCTCCTTCCCCAACTGCGATAAGAAAATCTCATCTCTCTTTTCCTGCTCGGGTCCGTTGTACATGTGGAAATCGTTTCTCTACGGTGAACCGTCAGTTCATGAACCAAGTAAAGACAGAAACGAAGAATATAGAGTAAGAGAAACATAGAAATTACCTGCTTAAACGTCTCCTTAACAATCGCCTCGCCTCTTGACTTTCTCAAGCTTTCGTATAAGCGGAGAATCTCCGGGAGCTGTGATTTGCTCTTCATGTGGCCTAGAAGGCCGCCGAGGACGGCGCCGTCCTCGAGAGATGAGTTGGCGCCTTGAGCTAGGTAGGGGAGCATTGGGTGGCAGGAGTCGCCGCTGGAGTTATTAGTCAGAATTGCTGGAAGATAGAGTACAGGAAGAAAGAGCGGTCGAGGAGCGTACATGAAGACGAGGTTGGATCTGTCATTAATCCAGGATTCCATTTCACCGTCTGTATCAAACCGTTAGTGGACAGCCCATAAAAGAAAGGACAATGAGATTCAAAGACTCACGATGCATCAGCTTCCACTTGTCGACAGTATCGACATAACTGAGGAATTGGTTCAACCTAGACGACCATGTCAGCCAATCTCATTCCCCCACAACAAACCCTAAGAGAAGAAGGGGGAAGGAAGGACATACACAGGATCCCACCCCTCAAACAGCGCCTTCATCTCCTCCACGCTCCCCTCCTGCCTGGATACCCCGGGGGGCAAGTTGTCCGGCACAAGAAGCACAATATTAAACATGCTACCTCCACGCAACGAATAAGCCACCGCATGCGCCCCGGGCCCAACCCAGAAATGGCACTCTGGGTTCTCAGCCCAAGCCCGCAGTTTCGGGTCCGTGATCTCGTCCGCCCTGAGTACAATCCGATACGCCAAATCGCCTGTCGGCAGCGGATCGTCCTTCCTCCCCTCGTAGCACTCCCGACATTTCGACCAGAGCCCGTCCGCCGCGACGATGAGATCGCCACGGTACGTCTTCCCGGAGAGCGTATGGACAGTGGTGGAGTCAAAATCGAGCCGGTCGACCCGTTCGTTGAGGTGGAATTTCACACCGAGGTCTTGCGCGCGGGCGAAGAGCGCCTGTTGGAGATCGACGCGGTGGAGGTCGATGAAGGGCGCTTGGTACTTTGCGCGGATGTTGGTGTGGAATTGGGCCTCGTGGGCCAGGATTTGGCCCGTGTATTTGTGCACGGTTAGGGCTGTTGGCTCAGCGGCCGATTGCCAGAGCGATGAGGGGAGGCGCCAGTGGTGGAAAAGGCGGGATGCGTTGGGGGTTATTTGGAGGCCTGCGCCGACCTGCAGTATCGTATCATTAGCTTTTGGAGCTTCTATATTGGCGTATATGTCCGGGTATACATACCTCGGCGAGTTCCTTTGCTTGCTCAATAACCTCGACTGTGTGGCCTGATGTAGCACAGGATATAGCCGTCGCGAGGCCGCTGAGACCTGCGCCGACTATAATGATGTGGAGGCGGACTTCGTCTGGGATCTTTGCAGTATGTTAGATTTTTTTTTTTTTTTTTTTTTTTTTTTTTTTTTTTTTTTTTTTTTTTTTTTTTTTTTTTTTTTTTTTTGTCTTTGTTCAACCGGACGCAAGACGTGATGAACTTACCATAGCTGTCTCCTCCTTGCGCGACTTTCCTCCCGATAGCCTAGTCAAGAGACGATAAATGTAGTCGAACATTGAGATACGTTGTCCACCGAGGATTTCAAATTGATTTGCACATAACGGCCAACACAAGGGGGGCTAATGAAGCTCAAATACGAGCAATCCGGCATCCAATCAGACGATCGTGAAGGGCATTACCGGGGTCGGCAATTCCGACGCTGTCGGATATTCCACAGCTGGGCATCTTTGCTTGACTTTTCATTGGGCTAGAGATGGAGGATCCTGCGTGAAATTGATATGGGGCCCCGGGCTAATTTGGAAGCTGGTGGTCAGGGCGTTGGTCTGAGCTTTTGGGCTGTTTTGTAGCTTATCAATTTGTATGGGGATTTTAGGGGTGGTTGGATGCTACATAGTTTGAGTTGGATTGGTTATATTGGGCCAAGGGATATATGCGTTTTGATACACAATTTTGGGGTTTTTGGCAATATTTTAGTATTCACTATATGCTTGTGTTCTCATTTCTTTCTTGAGAATCCTGGTCTTATGGGGTATGCCAAATGCTTACAGCTATGTGGTTGTTTAGAAGAGAGTACCCCAAAGCTATCTGTTATCCGAACGGTGAACCCTATCAGCAGGCACAGGCAGTAAATAGTTCTAGCCCGCTCGGCAGATCCGAGCCATAGCTGATAGGGGTAACCATTGATCGTACGTTCCTGTGGCGAATTCTCCACCGATAATTCAGTAAAGCAATGCTGGGTGGATCTAGGTTATGCTCGGGTATATCGGCAGTTACGTAGAGTGAACCAGCCGGGAAAGTGGAAGTCAACATATCATGGACGCTTCATTTGGCACGGTCTAGTATCTCATATGCTCACTATGTACGTCTATCGCATAACATCATCTAATATCAGCATCGGCCCGCCTAAAGAGCCGACTTCTCCCACGTAATGTCCTTCCCCACTATTCCCTCCACAGCGGGAATCAACGGCCGCAGGGCATATCCGTAGTCACCACCATTAGGCGTGCGCAGCAAAGTATGGATGTGGAACTTCTTCGGCTCTTCATTGTTCAAGAAGACGCCGGAATGATGATCAAACTCCACGAGAACCACGGGGCTCTGGATCCGGTAATAAAACGGATCCTCGTCGCCAAAACCACCAATCCAGGAGAAGTACGTCTCTGACTGGAATTGCCGGATGTGATCCAGTTTCATATCCCGCGATCGCTTGGGGAGGTAAAGTAGATACTGCTCCAATATACCGTAGAGCAATTCCTTCTGCTCCTCGTTGAGCGACGAAGCGAGGATACCCTCGTACGGAACCTCTCGGTTATCCCGATACGCACCGCACACATGTCGCTGGTCATCCTTGTTCCAGCGACCAGGTGGCATTGCGGGGTCATGCATCTCAGCGTACACGCGAGCCTGCTGCTGGAGATCTGGACTGAGCGACTGCATAAGTTGGAGGCCCAGTTCCTCCTCGGCCTGCATAATGCGGGTGCCTGCATACGGACCGGAGTCGATCTCATTGGGTTCTGCGCCTGTGAACCACGGCGAGGCGACGATCTGGCCCTTGTACAGGAACACGTTCAGACAGAGATGATGGCCGTAGAACGACCAGCCCCAGGGCCTGGTGGTAGAGGGACGTCCAAACAGGACGAAGTTGTAGGAGAACTCGTTCATCACCTTTGGTGATTCGACGAGCTCGCCTAGGAAGTGATTGATGCGCATGGCTTTAACGGCCTTGTCGTAGCCTTCTGGTGATAACGTAGCCTTGAGCACGTTCAGAATTGCGTCGCGGGTCTTAGCGTTGACTTCGTCGAGACGGAGGCCTTTGTGGCTGAGGAGGAATTCAGGGTTTGACCATGTGCGCCATTCGGGGGAGTCGATGTGATATGAGAGTGCTTGGCGTTGTTTGTCGTCTACTATGGAGAGTAGAGACTCAACTGCACTTACTATTGTGCCGATGGGAACATCTTCATCTTGTAATGTGAAGAGCCCGGGTCGGACATTTCCTGGCTGGATATTAGCCACCGAGCAGCAACTGTGGGAAATGAAATGTCATACCATCGGTCGTGACACCCTTGAATGGCTCCTGCAATAAATCCAACCAGTGCGTGTACAGCGCATGCAGCCATGGTGGGTTATGAAGGGTCTTGAAATTATGGGCATATTCATGCGCGTCTTGAGTGCGCATTACCTGGAAGCGTTTCAGGCTCAGGTCGGGTAGATATTGGCGGTACTCGCCCGTGGGCTTGTCTGATTGTGCGCGCGTCATGTTGGATAGCAATTGAAGGAGCTGTGACTGGTTGAAGAGAGCTGGAGAAGAGGAGGGGCGCTACGTTTTAAATGCAGCTTATCTATACTTGGATTTTTTACTTCCCCATATCGGATGATCCCCCCGTGGCGTTCTCCCCACACTTTCCCCACGTCGGTGCTGTGGAGAGCGGCAAACTTCTTATCCGTCGGCCGTTGATTCCACTTCAAGGAGGAGAAATTAGTCC
The DNA here is from genome assembly GCF_009193645.1 of Aspergillus pseudonomiae. Classification (NCBI taxonomy): domain Eukaryota; kingdom Fungi; phylum Ascomycota; class Eurotiomycetes; order Eurotiales; family Aspergillaceae; genus Aspergillus; species Aspergillus pseudonomiae. The sequence continues at coordinate 101,077 of NW_022476102.1, forward strand.
ACCGGAGCTGCGGATTCCTAATTCCTGGGGTTGTGGGGTGACGTTGTTAGGGCTGATGCATATTGTGGCGAAGGCACCCCCGGTAGTTCTACCGATTCACGTATAATGCTATATCCTTCTTGTAGTATAACTCCTAGTACGGCTTCGTGGCCCGATATTCTATCCAGGTTATTTTCATCAAACACTACTATACTGCATCAACTAAAACAGTATGAAACAATGAAGGACATCCTTGCAGAGACTCTGTATGCTTCCTCTGGCGAAGCAGCAGCTCTCTGGGGTTAGATCAACGCCGTGCAGACTGATTCCTCTGGAGTCCTTTGCGTTGTTCACTGAACTGCCTTCTATCCCACTCACTCTTCATAACCGGCAGAGTCGCTGTCCTCGCTATCTGCCAGTTGCGTATTCTTTGGCACAACCACTTTGGAATACCCCAGCTGAACCTGAGCACCATATGCCAATAGAAGCGTTTCGACCTCGCGGTGGCCTTTCCTCTTTGCCCATCCAAGGCTTGTTATTCCATGGCAATCTTTCAAGTTTGGGTCTGAACCTGCATCAAGTAGCATCTTGACCACTGCGAGCTGGCCTCTGTATGACGCAACTGTAAGGGCAGTAGCATCGTGACGGCCACCAGGGGAGTCCAGGTTGATGCCGCTTTTGATAAGCCTTTCCACGACGAGTGTCATTCCAAATGAAGACGCATAGTATAGTGGTTCTGTGGACCAAGCCTCTTCGGTGGCAGCCTCGGGAATCAAAACCTGAACCCAGGATCTAAAGTTACCTCCATTATGTAGGGCACATGTTGCAAAGAATGCCATTATCTCGTCCAACTCAGAGTGGTCAAGCACGAAGCCAGCAGGGGCATGCAAGCCGCAATACTGTCCCCAGGTCATGGAGGCATAGCTCAACAGAGGAAACTCCTTCAGACGCCTTCTGAGGGAATGTCGGCTTCGGCACGGCTTCTGGAATGCATCAAACATCAAGTATGTCAAGCATTTCTGGAAGATACACCGTGTAGCTTCGACCTCCTGCAAGCTGTAGTATGCGGCAGGGCCCTGTCTGATAGCATCGGATGTAAGAAACGCTTTGACCGAGGAGTGGGCTAATGTTATAACCGAAGTCACTTCATCATACGCCACTAGTCCCTGGCAGATCTTTAGGATGACTGTAGGTGAATATAGCCTACATTCATCATCTAAAAATTTGTCTCCCTTGATGATGACCACAGCTTCGCTCAATGCTGACAAAGTGATCGGTTGTCGGCTAAATGTAAGCCAGAGAAGTGCATCTCTTGCGAGTTCACGGCTATACGGGGGGATCTGTCCGAGAATCACTTCGTACGTTCCATTTAAGCTTTCTGGCAATGTCGCAAGCGCCTTCCGGACACCTCGACCAGTTGCTTGGGCACTGAGAAGGTCAATCTGACATTGAACGTATCGGAACCTACGTTGTCGATTAGCTCAAATGTATCTTGCATAAGAAAGCCTATGTTTGTACTTACATTCCGTTGGCCTTGGCAATAAGTACGGTAGTTATATCTCTTTTAGTGTGTTGGGGGAGATAACGAAGGCTTGGACGTGTCTCCAGCTGCGCGTTCACGAAATCCTGAATGTCGTTCTGGTTTGAAGATGGTTTCATTTGTGCTCTCAGAAGATCATCCTTACTCAGTGTCACTGAAGCTGCGGTGCTGGTAACCATCACATGTATCTGATATTCAGATTCTGCGAGGCTCAGCAATGTGCTTATAATATTTTCACACTCATCGCTCTCATTAACAGCATCGACAAAAATATACAGCCGTTTAAGCTCACGCGCATGACTGCGAAGTATCCGGAGAAGGATATCCGGAGAAGGAAGTGACTTCTTCCTAAAGTCAGGCTCCAGTACATCAAGGGCTTGAGGAAAGCGGTCGGAAAGCTGTGCGAGTAAAGCACCGAGAACATGGACCAGCTTCTGGGAAGCACTGAGCTGAAACGAGCAGTACGTGAACAGTGCCAAGCTAAAGTCCGTGCTTTGGGTGGCTTTCCTCGCTTCTTCTATAGCAGTAGAACTACAGCCAGTACATGTTAACGACTGTATAAAACAAGGCATAATTCCATGATCGAACATACCAAAGGACCGTTTTCCCAGACCCAGCTAAATTCTTTGTAAGTACGTAGATTTAGCGAAACATCGGAAAGCCAAAGCTTACATTTACCCTCAAGATAGAGCAATCGAGACTTCTCCTGTCCTCGAAACCATCGTTGAAAAGGACCATCGATAAACCAAGATCCTGTGCCAGCCTGGCATACAGACCGTGCTTTGCGATGGCTTACTTCCACATCAAAGGGACATATCCATTCCCTTATCTTCTGACGCAGGTCCTCTAAAGCGGTCATTAGATGGGGCTCGAAAGATAGGAAAAAGGAGGATAGCCCTAAGGCCGAAAATGAATAGGAAGGGTCGCTTGTTTTGGTATCTCACTTTGGCTATCTTGTCTCATCAGCGTTCCCAGGTCCGTCAAGTAATTTATTGACGATAGGACCTCCTTGTCCATTGCCCTGGTAAATCAATCAGCGTCAATCCCAGATAGGAAATAGAGACACATACGAGCTCTCATTCACCATAACTAAGATAAAATAACTCTTGAGACGTTCAAGCTGGACAATACTATCTTGAAGTTTCTCTTTCTTCCCTGGCCATCCTAACTGCTTGAAGAATGATTTTCCTCGTAGTTGTCTTTTCATCAAATCGTCAAGGATGTCCTTCAAGATGCCGTTCGCGCTGAGCAAGGCGTGACGAAACGATTCTGAGGAAAGCGCTTGTGCAGACTTGGGATCCTCTATGTTCAGTGTACCTTGCCGTTCTTTACTCATTTGCTCAAGAACTGCTTTTAGAGCGAAAAGTTCGCCAAACAATTCCCGGATCTCATTGTCAGCATTCTTGACCTCCTTGCAATATCTATATACCTGGCCAGCAGTTTCTATAACTTGCAAAATCAACCCGGTTATCGCAAAAGGGTCCGCCATTCCGATGGTGGAAGCCTGGCCTGTGACACTTGTCTGTTCGAAAACGAGACTTAGTGCTTCTTGTGTGGTTTCTAATGTAGATTTTAAAGCGATCATGTAGGGGGCTTCGGATGCTTGAATGTTAAGAAGTCGTCGCGAGAAGTACCCAACTGCACACAAATCACCCCAAAGAGAACCAAGTGCTGACTGAAAAATTCGGCTGAAGCGATCTAAGAGTTCAACTGCTTATGCGGGGCAAAGTTGATCAATTTCAAGTCCCGTTCTGATTGGTGTCTGCATCGATATACTAGTAAATAAGCCCCCATTTCTTGGAGGCGTACACAGCCTTACCGCCCATACGAGAACTGAATACTCTGTGCCTATCGCTGATACTGACGGCTTTTATCACGGGAATGTGCAAATTTGCTGAGCCAAAATTACCAATGTTGACTGCGTAACGATATAATTTGAATGGCGTATGATGTAGAAATCGGCCTATTCTCCTTGAAGAGTTGTCACGAAGGCTCTTGTATTTGGATAGCAACCACTACAGGTGCTGTGAGCATTCGATGCAATATAGGCTGGAGGGGGACTGTAGGAACTGCGCCTCCAGCTTTTCCTCGCTGTACTTCTCTTGGGAGATCTGTCAGCCCTCGACAATAGCCGTACATTTTCCAACCGACAAGGCCGTGGTTCTCTAACGATCAGGTCCTCAGCCTCCAGCTGAGGAATGCTGTATATCATCTGAGTCAGTGTCAGCGTTCTTGTATAATGGCAGGAGCCAAAGCACTGGGACACACAGTACGGACCGTCGGCGTGTCATTCAAGACCCAGCGTCCATCCGATCATACGAAAGTCTCCCGACAAGTCTCCCGTTCAAACCAGGAACAAAGTTCACCAGTGGGCGTCTTCACGATTTGCCCTGACACTGCGGATCTTGTTGACCGCCAACCCGAATTGACGGCGTAGCTCCAGTGATCTGGGTGACAGTGCATGGGCCTTTGGTGCATCCAGTCTAGTGGGATCGCATTCGACGGTCAATGTCCGAACTTGTTGAGAAGAGTTAGAGTCGTACGCAATAATGACAGGCACTATGGTAGATATAAATCACGCCGGAGTCGCGCGAGCCATGAAAGCGAGTAAGAGGCCACAGGGACCACTTCCTATGATCAAGATAGGGACATCATCATGGATGACGGTATCTTGAACAGGAGAAGTTCTCCGATTTTATCCTTGCTGTGTTTTATAATTTTGGGTAATTGAATGGCGGTTCAGAGTATGGTGCGCCGAATGAATCGATATTGTTTCTTTCAGTGTTTATCTTCCTCAGTATGGGATTAGCAGCTTATTCTCTTGGAAGTCTGACGTCGGCCCATCAAGTTATGAGGAGCAAGCCAAATCCAAAAAGTCCTGGATTTGCCTATCAGAAGTCCGCATTCTTTGATACTCGCTGAAGAATTGATTCCCCACTCGCCCTTCCCACTCTGAGTGGGGAATATTGAAAATCAGTGCGTCGATAAAGACAGCTCAGGCAGCATCAACTAAGTACTTGGACAAGAGAGTGAAGACAGTGGAAACGTGTCGATTGCGAACCATGGTCTAGTAACAGAAATAGAAAATAATATTATGAGCAGTAGGTGAAATTGGTTGCTTATATATCCAAAACCTGCAATTTCTTTTCTCAATCGAGAGAACAGAAGTGCACTTTTGTCCGCTGACATGCAACAAATCAAGCAAAGGCAGGAAAGCAGAATAATAAAAGAATCAGAACGCCGCGCCAGATGCACCGATTTCCCCAAGTACGCCAATCAATGAATTCCCAACATCAGGACCACCAGAGGTCTAGCTTGCGACCGCCAATTGTGCCACGAGATCAGAGGCAACATCAAGGAAAGGATAAGGGCTAGTTATCTCTTTTTCCTTATTCCGGAATCTTTTGCTGATAGGATGCCATTCAGTATCGCTCTCCGCACGGATCACGTTCTGGTATCCATCACACTTGAAGTCCACCATGTAGTTGTTTTCCTCTAATTGATATAACTGGATATCAACGAAAACCCAAACACCATAAGCGACGCGCGGGATTGAAAGATGCTGCGAAGCTGAGGAAGGGCCTGATGCGCTCAAGTGTTCATTGGGACTGTGGCTTTTCTCATCGACCGAGGATGGTCCACCAGTCAGATTGAATTTTCGACGAAGTTCGCTAATATCGCTCCTGCTGCTATGCACGCTGCCAGACAAGCCAGGTGCTTTGACGCCTTCTTTCAAGAGACGTGCCCGTATGAACCACGGATCTTTTGGAATATAGTAGTCCGGGGGTAGATCTGGATATTTGCTTTGGAGCGGTGTGGGTTCATCGGCGGACTGCGAGCCTATTTGAGTACCTTGACATCTTGGTTAGTTTGAACTCAACCAAAGCTTCGAGCTATAAATGAACTGACCTGACTCGGCTGGAAGAATTTCCCATCGTCCTCTCTGCGCTGCAATAGCTTTATAGAGATAAAGCATTGCCTCGTATGGTTGGTTACGAGACCGGATCCCAAATTGCCATTTCCGGGTTTTCCTGGGTTGATGCGGGGCGTTACGAGCTTCGGGTGGTTCGAGACGTAATTTGTCTAGATCGACGATGCTGCGAGAGTGAGGTTTCAGGGCTTTGGCTGTTGCCTCCTGCTCCGCTAAAGAACGGCCATCAAGGCCGGATCGATGTGGATCTTCAGAGGCATCCGAGCCTGACCGAGCCTGCTCCTCTGCCAGACGATCTGCGGCACGGGCTCTTTGTTCCCGCTCGCGCTGTTCCATCAACTGATCATGGACGTAAGGTAAACTAGTTGGCAAAATCCTAACATGGCTGATACGCGATGTCTCCAAGTTATCTGAATCACTTGGCTGATGCAGTTGGAACGACTGGCGCTGTGAACCACTTCGAGTTCTCGTAGGTGGCCCGGCAGGAGCTCCTTGTGAGGGAGCAGCAGCGGGCCGGCCAGTTGTTGCCGGCGAGGCTGGTGTCCGACCCGAAGGTGGCGGAGGTGCAGAGGACATCAAATTCTCATCAGTGGGAGCTAGTGCAAATTATTAGCATACCACCCTCACTCAAGCAGCCTCTATCGATGTCCGGATTCTTGGAGAGAGGAGGCGGTAGAAAATATCTCTTAGTACTCACAGTTAGTTTGCATCATCTCATTTTCTACGATGATAAAGAAGGCATCTTTGATTGCACTGGGTTCAGGATTTTTTAGGGCATCCTCGATATCTTCACGGCCATATCCCATATTTCGTTCCAACTTGGCGATGGCAACCTGGTGGATCTTGTGTTGTACTGATATCGGCTTCCCGGGCGCAATCTTGCGTGGATCAATTGCCTTGTTAGGATCTACGCCCGTTGCGATAAATTCTTCGGGGGGTGGCTGAAGATATTTCGGAAGATCCTTTTGGAACCATGGGTCCTGGCGAATTTCAGGAATTGTAAGTCTATGAACGGGGTGCACCTGCAGCATTGACCTAATCAGGCGGGCGGCGCCGGAAGATATATAAGGAGGCATATGGAAATTGCCAGCGGCAATTTTCTTGAAAAGGGCCGGTATATAATCATCGTCGAAGGGAAGCCGTCCCACTAAAAGCACGTAGAGGATGACTCCACAGCTCCAGACGTCCACCTCGGGCCCCGCGTAAAGCTTTCCGGAGATGACTTCAGGTGCTGCATAGTTCGGGCTACCACAGCTCGTCTTGAGGAAGTTCCCATCTGTCATAATGTTGCTCAGCCCAAAATCCGCGATTTTGACGTTCTTTTCACTATCGATGAGCAAATTCTCTGGCTTCAGATCACGATGAACGATCTTATGGCGGTGGCAGTATTCCACAGCACAAATTATCTGCTGGAAGAACTTGCGAGCTTCGGCGTCATTGCATCTGCCTCTCTTCACCAGGTAATCAAAAAGTTCACGTTCCGCATATTCTAGGACCATGACAATGTCGGTTTTAGTTGCAATGACGGTATATCTGTCATAGACATGCGCCAGTCAGCTATTTAGTTCACCCTTGGCTAACTTCCAAGAAGGGGTATGGACTATACAGCTTAATAATGTGAGGATGCCGCAAGAGCTGAAGGTACTGGATTTCACGCTCAACACGCCCAACCATGTCCCGTGACAGCAGCTTGCGACGAGAGATGATCTTCAGGGCAACCTGACGACCACTAGGCTGGTGAATAGCCAACTTGACTTTACCGAAAGAACCCTCGCCCAGAACCTTCACGGTTTGATACTGATCGAGGCGCTGCATATCCCTGGTGGTCGCAGGGGACTGCATTGACGGATCACCGCCCCTTCCGATCGGCCGTGATGGCGGGGGCATTGTCATTCCAGGGAAATTCGAATTGGGAGGAGTCGCTCCAGAAGCACGTTCACGACGGCGATCGCGGTCGTATGATGGAAGGGGGACCGAGAGGTCTTCGTCATCGAAAGCAGCGGCCATCCTAACGGACAGCAGCGGTTCGGCAGGGTCGGGGAGAACAACGTGACGTGATGGATTTTGAGTGGTTCTCGGGGGTGAACTCCGACCGGATGAAATACCTGAGGAAAACCGAATGGGAGAAAATTCAAATTGTCAAATGATGCGCCGCGGGGCCTAGGTACACTTAAGTCGGATTCGATTGACGCCAATTAGAAACAAAATCGAAACCGACACAGAACAGTTTCTCCCCCCACAGCAGCTCAGGGTTGGTGAAAGTGGAGCGCTGGAGAGAGCCGACAACGCAGAAAGAACCTGACCTCTGGCGGGGCGGGATGGAGGGGCGGAAGGTCAGTCACATAAACACGGGAGCGAAGTCGGACGCTGGAAATGACTATATTTTTGTATCGGGGGTTGAGCTAAATCTTCAATCGAAAGGAAGAGCAAAAGTCAAATCAATGGTGAGCTGGCTGGTGTCCAGAAGATGGATTTGGTGGGATTGCAATTAATGAGTAGTGCAATGGCCTGGATTATCAGGTATTATCTCACCGGCTAATTTGGAGACGCTATGAACCTGGAAAAACAATAGTTTAAGAGTCTAGAACCACAATCTGTATCCAGAGCGACGTAAATCCCCTATCTTTTATGGATCGTGGTAATTTAAGTTTATTCCTGGGGAATAGCTTCCTGTACAACATTAGTTTTCATATATGTGGCCTAGAGTACCGAGGAAGTCTGCTATTTCGTAGTAGATCACGCCTGTACTCGGTATTTTTAGAACAAATTCAGCGGTCCCCGTGACTACGAATTATCGGGGCTGAAATTTAAAGTAGCAATTTGCGGTAAAATCATTGATATTACCAAGAGTTTAGAACATACTTACTGACTCTTGGTAATTGATAGTAGCAACTGCGATGTGGGAGAGTAATACTGTATTGTCCATAGTTATAACATACATCAGCTTTGTGTCATACAGGAGACAATGATGATGATTTACCTTCAAACGGAAAAGCGATGCTCTCTAGTTCTTGGCAGCCGCATGTCATGTGGTGGGGAAGCTCAGTGGTCCAAACAATTAACCTTCATGCTTTGGATTGTCCTTGTGCCCCTTGTGCTCAGAGAATAGAGGCTGTGCCTGTTTCTATCATTTGTTTTTTGAGCCTCATTGCTGTATTTATTTTTCTTCTTCGAGCCCATCATCGCTGTGCTGCTGGCCAACAGCACAGAGCTCCGTCATGGCTTCGGAACCAACAGAAGAAGCCATTGCGAACTTTGTGAGCTTCACGAGCACAAGTCGCGAACAGGCAATCAGCTTCCTTAAAGTCAGTACTGCGTCGCGCACATATTCCCACTATACCAGGGCATTTGTCATTCTTCACTATACTTCGCGTGCTAATGTATCATCTACCCCAGGCCAATGACCTCAATTCAAATAAAGCGATCAATGCCTACTTCGAAGATCCCACAGGTCCGCAGACACAGGTATCGTTATTGTTTTTCTTTGCAGGTGCAATTTTCTTTTATATAACATTCCTACTGACCAGGGTCGGTCTCTTTGTAGGCTTCCAATTACCTAAATGACCCAAACATACCCTGTGCGTCCAAACCCAGTTTGACGCGAACCACATGCATAAACTTACTGACTGTCTGCCATTCGCAGCGTTTCATATCGAACACTCCGACCCAGTTCCCAGCTCAGTCCCTCCCTCACGCCCACCGACCACATTAGGCGAGAAAGTACAAGGACCTGAGTATCAACAGGCGACCCCGCCGCCTTCGCAGAACGCTACGGGTGAGACCACCTCACGGCGAAATTGTACCAGGATCACTAACTTCAATCTTACCGGGCTATGGCAGATCCCAACAAAGGATTATCACTTGCTGAGCAGGAGGAGCGTGAGCTACAACAAGCTGTGGCCATGTCCTTGAACCAAAACCTTGGACAACAGGAGACAGGCGTTACAACTTCGAACAAGTCGAACTTTGGCCGGGCCACCCGTGACTTTTATGATGAAGGTGCTTGGGCAATGACTTTATTTAACTCTAGCGCTCGCGAAATTATCATCAGTCCAAATCCGGGAGACCGTAAGAGGGTGGAAGGCGAACCAGCATTTCTGCGTCCATCAGAAGACAGTCTATATCTAGGCGGGCTGTTGACCATCCTTAACTCTATACCCCTGGCTCGGGAAGCTCTCCTGCAGAGAAATAGGATCCTCTCAAACTATGGGCACGACCCGCAGTGGTGGAACGGACAACCAATAAACCTTCCAAAAATAGTGACAATTCAAGATGCACACGACGGCGACACGGATTGGGATGATATCATCTACGAAACACAGAGGCTTATCGCCTTTCTGGATATTACGCAACGCTCCTTTGGTAGCGTGGATGCTCTTGTAAGTTTAAAGAGCATGTCTACATACGACTCGGAAGGCAGCATAGGCAGGTTTTTGGAAACATGGCAAGATGCCGCTGTCCGAGCAGATCCTGGGAATCAATTGGCAACTGTCTTCTCGTCCAAGGCATATAAACGACCTCTTACCGTTTACGACACACCTATACACAAAGATTTCTTCATCCTTGAGTCATTCGTGGACCCTGAGCATGGTCAAACTCTCTACGATGTTTTGGACCGCGCCATTTGGTCAGACAGGCCTGGTGAAGAGCTTGACGATGTATGGTTGGAGCATATAGGTGAAATATTCACTATTAGATTGGAAAGCACCGACAGTACAAAGCCTGTTGATGTAAAGATTCCTGCGGTCTTCTACCCTGATCGATATCTCGCCGATTCCAGAGATTTTTCTCGCGACTTTCGTGCCCAAAGACTTCAGGAATATGACGGAATATCCAAATTAGAAAGCCTGATCGACCGCTTTTCGGCGTCAAAGTCTGCTATGCACAGCAGAGGGATGACTCTGAAGGAAACGCTAGAGAAGGCTGCTTCTGCAGTCTCCGTAACACTGCCCAAGAGCCTTGCAAATGGCGCGAATGGGTTGTCTTTGAGCCCGGAGGCGGCAAACGCGGAGGCGAAACGTTTAGCAGATGAATTGCGAGAAGTCTCCAGTAAAATTGATGATAAGCTGAAAGGTAAGCCTCTTTTATCCTGATCGTGCTTCTACATACTAACGCTACCTCCAATCAGAGCTGGTTCAAAGAAGAGAGAGCGCTATTGAGACACTTCGAAGCTACACAAAGATATTAACGGAACCGTCGGATATCTCAGGGAAAACACCTCATTATAAATATACCCTACGGGGTGTGTGTACTGAGCCGCACGTAACTTACGTGTTACGACCTAGCAATCATATGGAGATGGCGGACACCGAACCTACAGCCGCCGATGAGTGGCAGTGGTGGCGGATCAGCTTTTCAACAGATGACGCAAAAGCTCGGCAAGTAGAGTCACAGCAGAGTGATGCGCCCAGTTCCAAAAATGCAGACGTCATTGGATATACGGCGCGCAAAGTTCGAGAAATTGAAGTCCTCAAAGCGGCTCGTGAAGAATCCAAGAATGTTTTGCTTGTTTATGCTAATGGAAATGCGATGAATTTCCGAGAGGAGCCAATTCCGTCTCCACTCCAGGTATGTCTGGTTATTTCTGGAATTAAACCTTAAGCTAACCCGGTCTAGGAATTTGTCAATGCAGACAATGCAACATTTGACGCTGAGTTCAAGGAGCAAGAGCGTGCGGAGGATGCATCTGACAGGCAGAATGAGGATTCAAACTCCGCCAGTCGCCAGGATGAGAGCACAGAGATGAATGAACTAGCCAAAGATGATCAGCGAGAAACTACCTCGGCCGCTGCAAATGTAAACGTGTTCGACTATCAAGTTTCAAGCTTCGGCGACGCAGTGGAGTCCGGCCAGGAAATGCAGGAAAGGGGAGGGCGAACTCTACTAGGTCAGAGTAGCACAGCAGGCCCTGTACAATATTCGCCGAGTACCAATACCGCGTGGAATTAGTAATGGTGGAAGTGCGAAAGTGATGTAGCTGCTATGCATCTCCAGTGTCTATATGTTGGGATTGATTCATACGAAGTATTAAGGATACCTATCTTGCAATATACCAGTACTCGAGTACACAGCTAAATTTTAACATCTTTGTATTTCCACTTGTCTTAAAGCGAACATACCAGCAGGATATAATAGGCTTGGCAATATTCTCATGCCCATGAGATGCCTACATAAATCAATCCACAGCGACCGTTGATAAACGGTGCAACATCCCCACATGGCCCCCTATTCGGTATGTTTGTATGTCATGTTTGCATCCTAACCCCAACATAGGTTTGATCGAACAATGAAGCTCATTTTCCATAGATAACCACTACACCTAGACAATGGGTCTCGAAAATGAGGCAATAGCCGGGGCGACGATTGAATTACTCGAGTCTCGCCTCCGGCGACTAACCTACCTTCTCACGGGCGACGCAAATTGGACTGGTGTTCCCACCGCACCCGCGAAACCAGCTTCTTTAGACGACAGTGTCTCGCGCCGTCTTCTCAGCTTAGAGCGAGAGCTTGAGAGACTTAGTCGAAATATCCCCGCAGTGCGGGATGTGCTTCTTCTCCGTGCGGGAACTCATCCTACTATGATCGTACACACACTAATCTACCGTTCTAGATGACCGCTTCCCCGATCTCTTTCGCCCTACACCACCGCAAACGTTCCCAGAAAACCTGTCAACCCAGAATCTCGCCTCAATAGTGTTATCGTATGCCTCCGCGTTTCCAGAGACCGCCTCGCGACTCACATCATTAAATGATCTCCCGATTCCGGATACGCAGACATCGGCCTCCCTCATCCAGCTTCAGCCGCGATTGGACCAATTAGCGCAGGTGCAGGAGGAACAGGCGAAGCAGATCTCAGAACTACGTGTACGGACAGCGCGAGCTTTACAGCGGTGGTATGAGATTGCTTTGGTTGGGGGTGGCGAATGCTGGGCGGAATGGGAAGGGCGCCTTGAGGATGTTGAGCGGGAAGTAAAAAGGGAAGAAGTGGTGAGGGAGCGGAGGGCGAAAGAACTCTGAGCGCGTCTTGATGACGGTTTCGGTCTTGTGCGTTACGACTTATGATACCTCATAGTTTACATTTTTCGTACTTTAGTTCGGTGCAGCGCCTCGTTTGCTGTTGTGGATTCTCACGTAATCTCCGGGATATTAGAAGGAGCGAAACTATGACTATGTGCATATCGTGACCAAGATTATCACAAAAACTGGCCCCGGTCTCGAAGAGGGCCACAGCCCCTGCAGAAAGCGCAAGGTACAGACACCCATTGCAGATGGCAAAACTAGACCGGTCGGAAAGAATTGTTCAGGACTGATGTTGACTCATGACGAAACAAGACAGGGGGGATCGTGCATGGCCGCCTATTTTTCTACTCATAGGCACGATCAGCATGCACGATTTGCGGAACTATAAGTTGACGGTGCAAGGCACATAGTAAATCCCATGGCCACATCATATGGACCCTTGCATGTTTCCGTGGCTCCGAGAAGTTGGGATCTTGCCGAAATTACCGTTATAGAGTGGGTATGGATGGGATTGTGGATTTTATACCTCGCCTCGGTTGCAATTTCCCCATCTCTTGGCTAATAAGCGTTGTGCATAATTTTTAATTAAACCGACCAGTTTTATCTGCACATGAGGTCTGCAAGTATTGCCTCTCGGACCAGGAGTTGCAACAGGGTCTTTTGATCCACGACATGGATGGGTCTAGGTTCAGATAGAAGAAAATAGGTTATTCTCGAGTGAAAGATGGAATATAATTTTTGGGGGCGTTGCTTGATAAGAGCGAATCCACTGGCCCCTGTTGCTGTAAAGAAGGGAAATCAATGGATAGAAAGTAACAGAGGATTTCTCGGCATTTGCATTTTCATGGATCTGAATTCTAAGAAAAAATGCTTAATATTAACAGAACGACTATGGACTCCGGAATATAGTGGCCTTCTTCATGTGAATAGCCCTACTTTGTGGTTTTTCCCTTTTTTAGTTCCCTGATTCTTTAATTCGGATCCCGAGTCTCCTTCGGAGTAGAGTACGTAGGACCCCATTAATTAGCACTTTTAGTGTGGTGAGTGTAGGGATTATTAGTGTGGTAATGGAAAACTGAAGGATTTCCCAAAACCTACTGATGCAGATTATAAGCAACGTTCCATAAATCAGGATCCATTCGTGGATATGAAAGTTGCACACCATGTTGATCCTTTACTCTTTTATGATGCCGTCAAGCCACTCATGCCACATCTCAGCCTCAGCCCTGGCCAGAATTTAATAAGAGGAACCCACTATCTGCACTAACAGTAATTAAAGCAAAGACCGAGTTGCGTGTCGCCCATCGCAAGCGGAGAAGAGGGATCCATTCGGACAGTTTTGAATCAAGATCTCATTTCGATCTTTGAGTTGCCATGGGTGTGGTCATATTAATGATAGGCAGCGCCATTAAATTGTCATCCAGAGAGTTCAGTCGATGGGGAATTGTGACAATGAGAGTCATTGTGGGGACAGGATGATAGGCTACGAAGGAATAGAATCCTTTGGCCGTGTGTTA